>NC_056478.1:1239686-1396791 GCF_008729295.1 Plectropomus leopardus
GCTTTTATTCTGAGATTATTTCTCACTGCAGCTTCGGTTCTGTCAACAGGGACAGGAAACACGAAGCAAAGAGGACAAATAACGTTTGGGACCAAATACAGCCGAGCATTGATCGGGTTCCAATAAACTCCAAACCGAAATCAACTGATTTTAAATAATAAGCAAAATCATTTTACATGAACTTCACGTGTGAATGGACTTTAATATTTGCACTCATCCAACTTTGTGCTGCTGCTTTTCATCCTCAACATAAATAAAGTTTTATCTCATCTGATGGAGCAGTTTTGTGTTTGTACAAACACAGGCAGAGACACCGGCCCGCTCTCATTCAGCAGCTGTCAAATACCCACGCTTTCGCAGTACTTTCAGGATCCCGACACAATAAGACACCTTTTGCATGATACGCCACCAGACATCGTCAGCTGAGAACGCAGCCAGACAGAATCGGGCACGGCGTTATTTTACGCCGCCGAACAGCCAGACAGCATATGTCGAATCACATGATATACCGCTGGACAGCTTCAGGTTGAAACAGTCGGTAATGACTGAATTAGATCAGAAGCTCGAAGGTCCTTTAGTGCGTTTGGAGGCGCCGTAGATAAATCCAACAAACCCCAAAAAACATTTCTGTCGGGATGTTGGGAGGCGTCCCAGATACGAGTTCTCATTCAAACTGCACATAAAGTCCGCTAACATTTTTGATGCTATGAGAATGCGTTCAGTCGGCGTTCACACGTGGGTCAAAGACTCTGCAGCTGACACGTGTTTTTATCCGCTCCCGCTCCAATCGCACTGATGACGACACAAACACCCGGGCGAACGCCCCGATTTCAGCTCTTTAACCACCAAGATTCAAAGTCACGCCGTCACGACCGAAGTTATTCGCATTTACTGTCGATGTGAAGTGAGTTTCCACCGGAGTGTGTCCGGTCTAAGATGCCTCTCACCAGCCAAACACACAGCTGATGCACAGAGCTCCTCCCCCTCGCCACAATCCTGCGATTAATCGCAATTAAATTTTGTAACTGACTGACTGCTCTAATAGCTATATATAGTTCATATAGTTGAAGAAAATTCACTTTAGTGGGGCAATTATTTTTCACTAACTGATGGAGAAGAGGGATTTAATAAGTTTGCACTTCTTCCCGTACTCCTTTTCAGATATGTCCGTATGTTTATACGTTCAGTCCTTTTTTACACGTTTGAAATACATTTCGATTCAGTGGTTCCACAGTTCAAGTCATTTCTAGTCAAATTTCCTCAACATTTAACAGCCTTCGTCTCCTGTTTACGGAGAGTTTCAGTGCCGATCGTTTGTTCTGTTGCAGCAGGGTCGCATGATTGGAGAAAAACTGGAGAAAAGTTTAGCTGTTTACTGAATCTCTGATTTGTTGCACAGCTGAGAGCGACTCTGGCACCACAAAACACCAAGACACCGAGGAGATCACACACACGCACGCACGCACGCACGCACGCACGCACACACGCACACACACTCCTCTCTCCTGCTGACGCCTGAGGTGGGGGTCTTGAGTGGCACTGAAGCAAATTGGAGGGGCGGGATGCAGAGAAGAGAGGGATGAGAGCAGAGAGAAGAAGAGGAGGAGAAACACGAGAAGATGTGAGGAGGAGAGGCAGAGAGGAGCATGGGAAACCCCGATAAGCTAATGAGAAAGAGACTCCATCTGCCCCCCTGCTTCCCCGGATCTCCGTCCCTCTCTCTCCCTCGCTCTTCACCTCCTCAAAGCCGGCGGCGGCGGCCTCGCGCGCTAAAATGCCACCAGAGGGGAAGCCTCCACAGCGAGATAAGGCAGCAATTCTCCACCGTACGTTAGAGCGAGCTCGCTGTCGGACATCTCATCATGATCCGTCCATCTGTCCGTCCATTCATAAGACACTTCGCCTTCATGTGCATGTGTGTATATCCGTACGTATGTATATATGAGTGCACAGATAATCCCAAATATATGAGGAAGAAATATAATCATATATGAAAAATGGTGTATCTTGCTTAAATTTCCCCCAAAAAACACCACAAGAACAAATTAAGGCTGCATTAATTACTTTTTTCATGTTGGACACTTCACTGTGGTACATATCATGAAGTCCATCACTGTTTTTATCTGTAAAACTGATTATATCCTCTTACATTTTTTGCTCAAGTGACACCAAACTTGCTTCAGGGCGTCTTCAGACGGTCCGACACAAACCAGCTACACAGATTTTTGATTTGTCAAAAATTGAGCCAACAGTGCATCGAAACAAATACCTGCAAATTCCATTCTAAAAAATGGACAAAATTTTGCTGCCATGGCAGATCTTTGTCATTTCAGCTCTCAAAACCTGAATTTTTGACAGCATTTTGAAAGCAGATTTAAAGGGTAACGTAACCTGGATCCTGTTTTCACGTTTGTGTGTCTAACTGGCTAATGCAAACAACAATTTCATCATCATTATTATCATCATCATTAATCATTAATATCGTTATTACTGATTCTGAACAACAAGCTGAAGCTTTTTGGTCTTTTGCTCTGCAGTTCTGGTCTGAGACGCTTCAGTCCGGGTCCTGCAGGAGCCCAGATTTCAGCAAACGCAGGTCACAGAGACACAAAGTGTCTCACCACAGCACAGCAGGCCGCTGTGTTCGCAGCATCAGGGGAAGCTTAGATTTATTTCTGTCCTTTACAGTTCTGAGTGAGCAGAGTCCTCTGCAGCTCCGCCCGGCTTCACTTTTATCTGCTCGCTCAGAGTTCAGACCTCTGAGGGTTTACGGGGCGGCTCCACAGAGACGCGCCACATTACAGGGAAACCACTAGTGAAAGGTCGATTTCCTTTCCAGATCGCCGGTGGTCACTGAGCGGCTCCACGGGGACCCGGCTCAGTCCCCGGGCCACGAGACAGAACTACACCATGACACCCCATAATTCAACTGTCAGACAGACCTCCGTACATCCAGCTTTAACACCCAACATCTTTGTTCTTCATTTCACTTTGCCGTTTTCCGGTTTTAGAGAAGTTGCCAAACTGAGCGACGCATTGTTTTTTCACCACGATGAAGGAAACATTCTGATTCAAGCGTCGGTATATTTGGACCTACAACAACCCGTGCAGCTGCATCAGTCTCATCCGCTCATTTTCCAGGTTTGTGCAAAACAAGACGACGTCTCCACTCTTAATCCGAACCCAAAAAGTCGACGTTCAGCTCTAAAGAACAGCAGTAACGTTCGTGTTTAACCACGTTTTGTTCCTCTATGAATTTCTCCTACAGCTTTCACCATATTGACTTCAGGTTTTAATGAAATTGGCCTCCAAACTACTGAAAAATTGAAACTGAACTACATGCAGTTAACTCCTCTGACACGGTATTCCTAAACTTGAAACGCTGTTGCCACGGTGACACATAATTCGTCACCAAACAGGAAGTTGTTGTAATTTCGCTTTGCATGGACTGATTTCCCACAAATTTCACAGATTTAAAACTTTATTCCCATTATGTTATAGAGACCTGAAACTTAGAGTATTTATCATAGTAAAGTTACTGACTGCCAAATACAGAAAACAGAGCACTTTGTCCAAATGAAGATGATCCATTTTTTTCACAATTTTCTATAAGAAAAAAAGAAAATTAAAACTGCTCACTGATGTCGGTACAGAAGAGAAACCTGTGGACTTCACAGCAAATAATGAGCGGACTCCAGCCTCCCTCGCATCAGTTACACCTTCTCTGTTCTCATCGGAGCTGAAACGACTTCGCAGAGAGTAAATACATCCAACATGTGAAAGAAGTCGTGTTATCACAGGAAGCTCCTCTCTGTCTTTATCTATTGATCGTTTGCCGTCTGCTCATTACAGCTCCGACCAGCCCTGCAGCTCGGCACTCCATCAACACCGAGGCCGCACACACACTCCCTCCTGCTCAGGTGTGAGTGTGTGTGTGTGTGTGTGTGTGTGTGTGTGTGTGTGTGTGTGTGTGTTATCGCTGTGAAACCTCAGATACCGTTAATGTGTGTGTGGATGTGTCAGCAACAGGAAGAAACATTTTGTTTTCAGTATCTCCGTTCTCTTGGATTTTGTCAAACTCTTTTTCGTTGTCTGTATTTTATCTGTTGATGCCTTGCTCGAGGGCACTTTGACTGGTCAGCTGAATTTAAACAGATAGAAAAGGAAAGGATTTATATATGTAGCCTACTCAGCCATGGAAGAATCACAAAAATCAAGGAAAAATGACCACAGAATCAAAGAAAAATGTCCCAAAAATCAGGAAAAAATGACTGCAAAATCAAAGAAAAATTACCAAAAAAAATCACGGAAAAATTAACACAAAATCAAGGAAAAAATTAACACAAAATCAAGGAAAAATTACCTCACTAAATCAGGGAAAAAATACCACAAAATCAAGAAAAATGTCAAAATGAGCACAATCTCAGCACGCGCTCACAGACGCTCGCAGTTGGATATAGAGCCGCATGGATGACAGAGTCGTAGACCGCTGGAAACCACTGACGTAGAGCTCTGTATGTTTTTTTGGTTACTGGTCTTAACAGTTTAGATGAGTCATTTCTACATTTGATTTATTTCTGAGTGTGTGTTGATTTTGTGAACACGTCACAGCTGTGAATCCTGCACGCTGTCTGCGGGTCATTTTTGGTCTGAACACAAACAGAAGTTACAGTTCACGATGTACTGAGGCTTCCCCGAGGCGTGTGTGTGTGTGTGTGTGTGTGTGTGTGTGTGTGTGTATACATGTGTGTGTGCGTGCGTGCGTGTGTGTGTGTACGTGTGTGTGTGTGTGTGTGTGTGTGTGTGTGTGTGGCAGTAAACCTTTGTCTCTGATGGATGCCTGCTATCAATTATTTAACCAGACACCACCTACCTGCTATCATTGACCAAACACAAACCAACACACACATAATTAACTCTGTGTGTGTGTGTGTGCGTGTGTGTGTGTGCGTGTATCATCTGGCTGATAAGCACTTTACTCTCTGGCAAAACACACTCGTGCAGATACTGAGCACACACACACAGCGATGCTGCTTGGGGGCAGATAGAGTCGAGGCTCAGAGACACATTAAACTGGAAAATAACAAAAAATCAATAATGTAACCGGCACAACAAAACGCCTATGAGACTGAAATGATTAACAAAATCCAAAATCTGAGACCATATCTAGTCTCATATTACGATATCGACATAATACGAGTCAACTCCAACATTCGTCTCCGACTCTTCGGCAGCTCTCAGCGCCAAAACGTTAAATCACAAAAAAAACATCTTCTGTCGTTTTAAACTCCTGAACGGCGAGCGCCGCGGTCCGGACCGCATCACCGACGTGCTCAAATGACGATAAAGCTCAACCTCGAGCGTAATATCGTGATTATACAACTATTACCAACATGGTAGTTACACTTCTGTTACAAATGTTGTATAACCATTACAACATTTTAGGATGTTTCTCAGATTTTAGTACACTTTTAGGATTGTGGGGCATTTCTCGAATTTTAAGGACTTTTGTTTGTTTTTAGGATGTTATTACATTTCTCTGATGTTTGACATTTTTGGGATGTTAGGACAGTTCTCAGATTTAAGGACGTTTTTAGAATTTTAGGACATTAGGACCTATTAAAAAAAAAGCTGCGGTGAACTTATGTATATGATGTTTACAGTTCTGGACTTTGTTACTTTGCAAATTTTAAATATTGACAAAGATTTAAATTTTTATGGTAAATGCATTTGGTCGACCCCTGACCTCCACATCGAGATCTCAGGACAGTTGTTGCTGGAATAAAGTCCGACTGAGCCTCGAGGGGAGCGAAAACTTAAAAGAGAGCAGACAACAGCAAAAAGAAATGGAGAAAGTAGAACGACGGAGAGATAAACGAGTGGAGCGGATCCAGTGTAATTGCCCTGAATGGGAGCGAGCTGCAGAGACACGGAGAGGATGAAGACGGGAGGTCGTTTGTTTCGTGTTGTTTCAGAGCTGCTGCGGGTCAGAGAGCCGAGCGGAGCCGCCACAGACTGCTCTCAGACTGAACCGAAATGATTCTGTCTGGTTTGGGAGGTGCAGTCATCCCCGAGGACCGAGAACCGTGAACCCAACGTGTTTCCACGTTTGTTTTTAATGCTTCAGTCCACTTTTTCCTTTGGACGAACCTCTAATCGTATTTAATGAACTTGACATAATTTCATTTTACAGCTTTTTGAAAATAATGAATTGAGTATATACATAAACAGAAATACGGCTCCATACCTGAGTGTTTTTCAGGGCAGAACAGATTCAATAACCGTGGAAAAACCTTTGTTTTGTGTTTTAAATGTTTGTGAGGAGAACGCGCAGACGGCAGTTAAAGTCTGACTGAGGTGTTCACGTGACCGAATAACTCCACGTGCAGTCGTGTTATCTGGGCGTGTTAGTCTGACCAGGCCTACAAACAAACAAACAAACGAACATAAATGGAAATACTCGAGTACATGACCTTAAAACTGTACTTAGATACAGTAACTGAGTAGATTACATTGGTTACATTCCACACTGTTCACATAAATACATGTTTAACACTTTTTGAGATGCACATTTCAACTGTTTAGTTGTGTAATTTGGATGGAAATAATGCGCCAGAATGCATAAAAAAGAGCTTGTTTATAAAAAAATCCCCTCGACTGAGATCAGATCGCTAAGCCCCAAATACCCTCAACCCGAAAAATCAATGCCCATCAGCTTTCAAAAACATGAAACACCTATGTCATGAAAAACTCTTATTACCCACCGACGTCTCTCACTGCCCCCAAATTCACTGCAGAGCCGAGCCTGTTTCCAAAACGCCCCGAGCGTTAAATGACTGAATGAGGGCTGATCATGTTTCGATGTTTAAACCGAAACATGGTGCTAAATAAAACTAAACTACACTAACAGTTAGACAGTGTGTGTGTGTGCATGCGCGCGTGTGCGTGTGCGTGCGTGTGCGTGTGTTGGCAGGTTGTGAGCGCGGAGGTCAGCAGTCAGTCGGCAGTGCTGCTTTTATTGGTTTGATTGGTTTTGATGGTTTTGATGGTGGAGCTCAGAGTTGGGGATAAACGGTTTAGCAGAGCTGCAGAGCTCCGCTGACCGTTTATCTGATCTAATCAGCTGACCGTCACCGCTCTGAAACTCAGCGACTTGACCTCTGGATATGAAATTTATCTTTTATTCCAAATAAATCTTTGTTTAAATCACGCGCGTCCTGAGATCACACTTTTTTTATTTTGTTGTGTTTGTTTGTTCAGACTGATTCTGCAACAGTTTACTCAGTTTAGTGAGATTTAAGCTTTTAAGACGTTTAACATCACTTATCACTTCTTTAAAACCAGTTTTACAGCAGCCAGAACTGATGAAGATAAAAACTTCAGAAGAAATGACCCAACGAATATCACTAAATTACTTATTAAATAAAAATAACCAAAAATGTAAACTTCAAAGAAAAAACAAGAAAATTCCCTGAAAAAGATGCTTGAGAAAATAATAATAATTCTGTAAGATAATGTTAAACAAATAATTATGATAATTATAAACGTAATTGACTGTACATTTTCCCTTAAGCTTTTCAAAAAATATAATTTTCTAAATCTACTAATATCT
The DNA here is from genome assembly GCF_008729295.1 of Plectropomus leopardus. Lineage (NCBI taxonomy): Eukaryota > Metazoa > Chordata > Actinopteri > Perciformes > Serranidae > Plectropomus > Plectropomus leopardus. The sequence continues at coordinate 1,247,299 of NC_056478.1, forward strand.
TGCAATTTGCAGGTCATTTATTGCTAAGTTGCCTTTATTATTATAATTTGTTTTTGAAAGAAATTAAACTATTTTTTTGGGGGTGAAAGATGTAAATACTGAAAGGCATCTGAATGCAGCACAGAAAACTGTCGTCCAGGTTTTAAAGGTTTAACGATATAAACGCAGAGGAAACACGGACCTACATGAAGGTTAACGCGTTTTAAACCTGCAGAGTCTTTAATATGAAAATGAAACCGGAAAGGTCACAGGGTCGAATCTCCGGAGCAGCGGGAGCTTCTCGTCTCCCTGGTTATTAAATCTCATCTGAGATTTCCGCTCGCTCGCTCTCACAAACCAATTAACCAAAACTCATTAGCCAACTCGTTTGAGAGCCTCACAGACGGATCCTGAGCTGCAGACGGCTGCTGCTCGTCGCTTTGACTCCAGCCGGTCTGCGATGTGAGCTGACCAAACGCGGCCTCCGCCAGCCGCGCGGCTCCACCCCTCTGATAACGTTAGCGCGCTCGCTCCCACACAAACGGATAAGATAATCCAGCTCGCCCTCCGGGTCCAAACTGATGGATTAATTGTCTTCTGAATGAAGCTCATTTCCAAAAACTCGCCTCCTCGACAGAGTGAGAGGAGGAGCGGCAGCGGAGCCACCAGCAGGACTGATCCCGTTTCTTTACTCTCACCTTTAAGACTTTTTTCTGGTCTGGTGTGAAAAGGGTTAAACTCAGGGAGCGCAGGATTTCTCTCCTCTTGTGACACGTTTGAACAGACTTTAAGACAACGGCTTTTTGCATGAAATGTTAAACTTCTGTTGCACTTTGGCCTTTCGACCACTCGACAACGGCGTTTTGGAAATAGTATCTGTCTGCGGCCTGCAGGACGCCGCAAGTTACGCCCACACGTACGTCACTGTCACATGTTAACGGTTAACGCCCACTACACCTGCTTCTTAAAGGTGTATCACCCCCGAAATATCCCGGTTTGGCTTAATTTACATCACATCACCATTATTCTTGTTGTCATCATTATTATTTTCGGGATGTGCATGAAGATAAATAAAAAATACAAATATAAAACTGACCACTTCCTTCACATAACTTCAATATTTCAGTAAAATAATAAAGTTCCCTAAACATTTCGTTAACATTATTAATGATTATTCTGTGTTGATCTTTTCGATAATAAAGGCCTTTTAATGCCTTAACCTGAAAACCACCTGAAACTCTGCAGATTAGTCGAAGTGTTAGTTTAATAACTTGTTCTGGTTGTTTGTTTTTTTTAAAAATTTTTTTAGAAACTTCAAACACATTTAAAAAAAAACACGGTACTCTGATGATTTGTTCAGGTCGAACGGGACAGTCGTGTTTCTGTGTTTTTTTTATCCATTTATCAGTTCAGTCTTAAATTCATTTAATCATAATCTGACTTGTGACTGTTTATTTAAAAATATTGTGTAATTCTTCTGCCATAATTTCCCTTTTTTTGTTTTTTTTTGTCTGTTTTCTTGATGCTATATTGTACATATGTTAATACTTTTTAAGTGACAAAAATACGAATAATATTTGTATTTTTCAGGGTGCCACACAATAGCATAGCTCATAATTTTATGGCACCTGGTACTGAAAAACATGCTGGTTTCACTTTAGAAAAATGTCCCATTTTATCTGAATGTGTCATGGACTCAGTCAAAACCAATTTCATAAACAGTCTGTTGTGAAATATCTGATTTTAAGTTCATCAGTTGATAAAATGCAACAACTTACAAACAGTTTTGTTGTTGTGATCTTATTTTTTTGTTGCAGGACTCTTATTTCCAAAAAGGCACATTCTTGCAGCAGCGGCTCTTTGACTCATGCTGTGTCCTCGTCCTCGTTTTCACAGACCAATGAAAAATATCGTTTTATGTGAAACACATTTAAAGCAACAGTGCAATAACGTGTCAGTGACCGGCTGTTATTACTGAAAGAGCCACAGATGTTCAACCTTATTTGTCCCAAATGACCTCAGTTCACTCTGAGTGTTGACAATGAGGGAATTTACTCATCAAACGCATTTTCACATTAATATAAACAACAAAGAGGAAGAAATCCCGAGACTAAAGGATGCAGAAGTGCCAAAAACTGCAGTTTCTCACAAAAAACACGCTGACCTGCATCGTACTGCAGCTCACCTGCGAAAAACCTCAATTCTTTACAAAAAAACACTGAAAAAAGAGACGGTGAGCTCCAGATCAGACTAAAGAAAACTTAAAAGTTCGACTCAACATCCTCTTTAAACCTCAAATACAGAAAACCTCAGAAGCAACACGCCATCAAAACGCTGTTTCCTTTGTGACTCTGAGTCCAAATTTTAACGTCACTGACTGAATTTAAACAAACTGAAGCAAAGTTCAACATCCCAACAGCATGAAGTGACAACGAGACACAGCGGAGCTCAAAAACACGGCCACAGCGCCACCTTGTGACCACACGACGTCAACACAGTCTCACTGAACCAGAGCAGCACGACTTCATCGAGACAGGAGTTCAATTTAAACACGATCAGACTCATCAGGCTGCAGCTGTCTAAGCTCTGTTTGCATCTTCTGTATCAAAACAGGAAAATAATGCAGCCGTGGAATTTAATGTGACTGTTTTTTACACCTATTTTAATAATAATGCTCAACGGGAAATTAAATTACGTGACCAAAATGTCCAAAAATGATTAGATTTTGTTTGTTGCTTTGTCTTTTTATTCCTGACTTTGTTCATTTGTCATTTTTATTCTTTCTTTCTGTAAAACTTCGTGCTGTGTGACGGCTCACCTGAGGCTGAAGCAAAGCATCCTGGGATGTGAGGCGACCAAATTGTGCTGTAGATGACCCCCTCGTGACCCCTGAGCGTGGTCAGCGGCCGGCTGAGAGCGGGGTCCCACTGGAGGGTCGAAAAACACACAAAAATAAAAACACGGCGCCGTCAGAAGAGAGGAAGACAAAAGAAACAATAAATATGAAGAAAAACAGAACCACGACTTTAGCGGTTTGATCCCACGAACCCGAAACAATCAAGTTCTCCCCTCGAGTCTGACTCCAGTCCACGGCATACACCTACACACACACACACACACACACACACACACACACACACAGACACAGACAGACACAGACACACACACACACACAGACACAGACACAGACACAGACACACACACACACACACACACACACACACACACACACACACACACACACACAACACAGACACAGACACACACACACACACATACACACACACACACACACACACACAGACACACACAGACACAGACACAGACACACACACACACACACACACACAGACACAGACACACACACACACACAGACACACACACACAGACACACACACACACACATACACACACACACACACACACAGACACAGACACACACACACATACACATACACACACACACACATACACACACATACACACACACACACACACACACACACACACACACACACACACACACACATACACACATACACACACACACACATACACACATACATACACACACACACACACACACAAACACAGCAACTATTATTTTTTTTTAAACACTTTTCAATTATTTCATGCAATTCAATTATAATAAATATTATTATTGCTATTATTATATTTATTAATTATTTATTTAATTATTATTCAATAATAATAATAATTATTATTATTATTATATTTATTTAGTTACTTATTTGTTTATTAATTTATTTAGTTGTATTATTTAGTTTATCATTATTTATTATTATTATCATGTTTATGTATTTATTTATACTATTTATTTATTTAGATTATATATATAATTATCATTATCATTATTATTATTATTATTATTATTATTATTATTATTATTCCATATTTATTTTCACTTCTTACTTAGAATACTTCTACACACACTGTGTGTACTGCAGTTTTTCTGAGTGCAGTTATTCTGTGTAATCTGTGGGACAGTACACAGAAGTGTATATAGCCTTTATTCTTACTGTGAATAGAAGTATTTTTACATCATTTTTCTATCACTCTTTGAGTATTTCATTTTTTTGTTTATTTTGATTTAACCCTTTCCTGTCTGTGAGTCGCTGTAAGTGAATTCTCCGCTGAAGGATCAGTGAAGTCTTAACTTTTCTTTATAAGCAGCTCAGTTTTATTTTCGGTGTGTGCGTCTCACCTCTTGTGTGTGTGTTCTTTGGCCACTCTGAGCGGAGCGCTGTGATTGGCTGTGTCCCACAGCTGCAGGCTGCCGTCCCCGCCCCCGGCCACCATGACGTGCTCGTTGGCTTCGCTCCACGCCACATCGAACAGGCCGTCACCCCACTCCCAGCTGACACAGACACACACACACACACACACACACACACACAGACACACAGACACACAGACACACAGACAGACACACACACACAGACACACACACACACACAGACACACACACACACAGACACCTGTATTATCTCTCTGACTCACAGATACGGAGAATGAATTAAACTGAAAGGCCATTAAAGTCTAAATAAAATTCTTCACAGAACCAGATTTTCATTAACTGTTTAAGCAGATTTTGGGGAATCACAGTTTGCACAATCACATGATATGACTTTTATTATCAGTTAAAATGACCCTTAACCCTTCGGGTCTGTTTTAATATCACACACACTCGAACCGCTCTGCACACAGAACGCGCTCTCTTCAAAATCAAGCTTTAAAAAGTATTATACTTTTTTTTAAAAGAAAGTACTAAATCATATTTATGTATAATTAATATGATTTAACTGATTAACTGATTTAATCTACTTTCTTTTTATGTAAGTTACTTTTTATTGGCATTTTGCATTAAGCATTCAGAGATATTCATGCCTGTCACAGATCGCTCAGTATTTTAGGAAAAATGTTCTTTTTTCATGAAAAAAGAAAAAAAACTATGAACCGTTCAGGAGTGATCTTTTCAATCAGGCCTGCAAGGTGTTACAGAGTTCATTCATTTGTTCCAAATATGAAACAAAATGTGATTTTTGGTTGACAGATGCTTTTTTCTTTTCATTTTTTAGGACAGATTTTTTTTTTCTTTGAAGGGATTTTGTATGTCGTTACATTTTTTAGACTTCCTCTTTTATTTAGATTTTCTACTTGCATTGAACTCAATTTTTAACCAGCGTCAGTACTAATCATAATATTTAAATATTCTTTATTTTTCTGAATTTTACCCTTTAAATGCCAGGGTTTTTTTTTCATGATGCCACCATGTTTTTAGATGAAAAAAAGCACACTAAATTTCCAATATATCATGAGCTAAGTAGATTTTTTTTTGATGATAATGATGACAGCCTGAGATATGTCAATCATCTGCAGCAACATTCGTTTTTATACATTATTATTTTTGGGCGGATATCTCCAACACTCGGCAACACACACTATCTCTACAGGTACACGGAAACATGATGTATTTTTGATTTCAGGATGAACTTTCCCTTTAAAGATAAAACCAGGTGAAAAAAGCCAAATGAAAAATAACTGAAGAGGTCAGAATAAAAAGATCAAGAAATATTAAATTAAAAACAACAAATGGAGGCACAAAGAGAATTAAATTCAGACATAAAGCAACTGAAATTAAGAAAGAAGAAGAAGAAAAGGAAGAAACTTTTACCTTCTCACCAGAGTGACGCCCGTCTCCGTCCGTCTCATCCAGGACCAGCAGGCTGCCGCAACCTGCAAACATGCACGTCACATTTTAACATACGTCACATTTTATCATACGTCATATTTTAACATATGTCACATTTTATCATACGTCATATTTTTACGTTACATCTCAACACACTAAAATCCCTTCCTGAAAAGTGAGGGGGAAATATTGACGACATGCAGTTATATGCAGCTCGTCATCAACGTCTTCATTTCACTCTCTGAACTTAAAGCCAGAAACTAAATCCAGTGCTCCCTTTTGTTTGTTTTTATTTGCTTTTTGTTTTTAGTTTGTCTGTGTTTTTTTATGACTAAATTATTTTTTTTTAGCTTGTGATTTTTTCATTACTACCATTATCATTTATTTATTTATTTTTATTTTAGTTTGTTTATGTTTTTAAAGACTAAATTATTTATTTATTTATTTATTTTAGTTTGTGATTTTTTCATTACTACCGTTATCATTTATTTATTTATCTTAGTTTGTTTGTGATTTTTAATGACTACCATTATTTATTTATTTTTAAGTTTGTTTGTTTTTTTAATGACTATCACTATTATTATAATTATTTTCTTTTTTTTTCCTTGAGGACAGGATGCACCAGGATTTTGGGGGTGGGGTAGTGGGTTGGGAATTATATATTTGCTGTATATGAAAAATTAAAAAAACATGTATGTATTGTTATATTTCTACCTTTTTCTCAAATGTGATAAAGGAAAGAGAGAAATTATACAAATCAGACAGACAAATAAATAATAATATTTACAGACAATTAAAAACATAAAGCAAAAGAAATAAACACATATTGACTTGGATTGGATGTTCGAAAAGAAGAAGAATAAAAATCTCTTTTTTTCCCCCACCGTTTCTTCATGAGTTATTGAATTTTTTTAACCAGCTTCCTTATGAAAAAATAAAAACAACGCTCATCAAAAAATGTTCAATATTTTTCCAAACTCACAGATCTCAATCTCAATCTCAAGATCTCACAGATTCAGGTGACAAATTAAATCAAAAATCAGCATGGAGTTAAAGATAATTACATTTAGATCTGAGAAGCAGACTGAATTTTGGACTGAGATTAAACTGAAAATCTGAGTGTTTTGTCATTTATTTAGATTTTCCTCTTTCATTCATCACTGTGTCAGCCATCTTTCATAACTGCAGCGTACTGACCAGCGATGCCGTAGTACTGCGAGGCAGCGCAGGCCACTCTGCCGCGGAGGAACGGGGACGCCTCCACAGCGTAACCGTGACGGGCCGGACAGCGAAACGCCTTCGCCATCGTCAGCAGCTTCCTGCAGCCCAGCTGGGCTCCCTGCTGGAAACACAAGGAGGGCGTTAGTGAAAATAAAATAAGACAATAAAATCCTGAAGGCTGTGAAATGAAGTCTGAGGGTGTGACGCTTTAACCCTTTGTTTTGCTTTAATGCCTCTTTCTTAGGGGTCGACTGACTGATTATTAGCAGCTAATGAGACCGATATTCAGAACCGATATGCATTTACAATTAAAATTAAAATATTTCTTAAAATATAAAAAACTCCAACACAAAACTTTGTTTAACCCCTTTGAAACCTGGAGCAACATCACTGTTCCTGTGTTGCCTTTCACAAATATTTAAATCTTTGAACCCTCAGCGAACTGATTTCTTTTGACAACATGGAAAAAAGGCAAAGAGCAACCTGTTAAAAACTGCAAGAAATTCGTAGATTTATCAAGTTATTTTTAAAAAAGCGAGGGAGATTATCTAGAAAGAAAAAAGAAAAGCTAGGGAAACACTATAATTTTAAGAATAAAATTATGTCACAGAATTATTATAATTTTAAGAACTTTTTGGAAGGTAATTTCTTTGTTTTGCTTTTTTCACTAATTTTCATGTTTTATTTTACTAATTTCTTTCAAGTTTTGGGGTCATTTCTTCTTTTTTTGCTCATTGCCTTCATCTCGTGTTTTTGGGTTTTTTTTCAAAGCTGATTTGCTGAAGTTTTAAAGGTTAACAGAATGATTTTTTTGGACATTTTCCCTTCATTTTTAGATAATATCTAGTAATCCCCATCTTATTTTAAGATAGTCTCCTTGTCACTTTTTACTTTTTTTTCAGTTTACAGAGAATTTCCTGTTGCTCATGTTTTTTTTTTTTCTCTAGTTTTTAAAAAACATCAAACCGGTTTTCTCAGATTTCTGAGGTTGAAATTATTGTCAAAGGCTTCTGAACAAGAAAACTGATCCAGGTGTTAAAGGGTTAAAAACGTTTAATCAAAACTTTCAATATCAAATACAGCAAGTTCTCTGCAACTTTTTTTAACATAAATCCAAGTAAAAATATGTATATTTATTTATTTTTATTTTTTAAAACATTCTTTATTAAAGGAAGTGCAAACTATGACAGCATACAGAAATTAAAGATCCTGTACTTCAGGTTTTTTTCTAATTTTGGGCAAACAATTAATACATTTAAAATAACAAATAAGCCAACACAGTAAAACCCCACTCAAAGAGAAAAAATACGAACAAAACACATTCGCCCAAATAGCAGAAAATTCAGTTTATTACGGTGTGTAAACTTACGTGTCGTGTCACACAAACGAGAGAGTGAAAATTTAATTTTAAAAAAATGAAATACAGAAGTAGCTCTCTGAGGTTTTACAAAGTAAAAGTTCCTCCCATGTTGAAACTTTCTTTGCACTTTTTACTTTTTAATTAATTTTATCAGCGATCATTAAAATAAAATGTCAATACAAATAATCTGCAAAATGCCAAATATCGGCCCCAATAATAATACCTCAGCCTGTGATTTGGTCTATTTTGGTTTGATTAGGTTTCATTTGATTAACCCTTTGAAACCTGGAGCGACATCAGTTTTCTTCTGTTTTCAGACGCATTTTCACAAACAGTTAAATCTTAAACAGGAGAAAACTGGTGTGATTTCTTTCAAAAACAAAAAAATGCAATGGCCAACTTGGTAATATATTTATCATAAATCACACAAAAAAATAGCCTTAGAAATGTATTTATAAAAAAGTTAGGGTCTTTTGTTAATTTTTTTTGTTTGTAAACAATTTGCAGTAATTATGCTGACTGATAAATGTGTACATTTACTGTGAAAATCTCTGTATTATATCATGTGTTGTCTTTTAGTTGAATAAATAAATAAAAATTAAATGCAGGGCAGACTATTTCCCGCGTTACTGTGGTTTTACTGCTTTTATTGAAGGAAAACATAGTAATACTTCTTTCACCATAGTTTATATGTGAATTAACCGATGAATTTAGATCTCTTTACGATATTTTACATCTTCTATGGAGGCTAAAGTTAGCATGTAGCACCGTTTAAAACATTAAAAGCGGACAGAAACAGCCGTTTAATGACCGTTAATAACGTGTCCCGGTACTTACAACCAGCTTCAGACTTTACCGATGCGTCGAAACGATTAAAACAACCAAAACCCGGTTCATAAATTTATAAAAACATGTTTCTGTCAGCTCTCCTCCTCACGGTGCAGCAACTTCACCAGCAGCCGCTGCTTCCGTGTTTTCATCAGCTGACCGCAGTACCCGGATGAGCCGCTTTGGTTGTAATACACATAAATGGTCGGTAGATGTCGCTGTTTTTCCTGAATATCAACACGAGAATTATTAAATTTTATTAAATAATTAATAATTATTAAATAATTATTAAATTAAATTCAATTAAATGATATATATATCATATTAAAAAAAATATAAAAAATAATATATAAAAAATTCAAAGGTACCTTTCAAATCATTTTTAACTAACAAAAGTAGCTATGGTATAGGGTTATTTGTGTTTTCTTTTGTTTTTTAATCCCAATTTGTCAGCAATGACAGATATGCAATAAATTTGATAATTATTTTTTTTTTTTGTGATTTTTAAAAAAAACTTTTTCATTTTATATATATTATATATTATTGTCACATTAATAAAAGTGCTAACATGTTCTTTTTAATCCCAATTTGTTGGCTGATGAAAAGTATGTAATCAATTTGATTATTATTTTTTAATTTTTCAGTTTTTAAAATGTTTTTGACAACAATAAAAATTTAAAACTCATCCATTTTAAATGGCCAAAACCTTTTAGATTATTTAAACATTTCAGTTTAATTCCAACTTTAAGCAGATCCTGGAGGTTTTTTATTTTTATTGCTGTTATGTTTCTTTATTTCCTCAGCATTTTATTTTTTATTTATTATTATTATAATTTTTTAAATGCTAACTTAATCCTTTATTCATTATTTGAATGTTTATTATATGTTATTATTATTATTGTTTATATTATTAATATTATGTTAACTTTTCTGATGAAAATCTGGAATATATATAATCCATGTGTTGAATGATCCACGGAAGTTCGGGGGAAACAATGATGTTAGCGAGTAAATATTGTGTTATTAACTAAAACTTCTTGTGTTCGTGTCCTGAACTCAGATATTGATCCGTGATGAGTGATCTGCAGGACTGCCGGTGATCAGAGGGGGGAGGTGGATGAAAGCAGCAGAATTACAGTGTAGAAATACTCTTTTACAAAGAAAAATCCTTATTTAAGTAAAACCACTGAAGTATTGACACCAAAGTAATCATTATTCAGAATGACAGATATTATTAGATTATAATATGACAAAATATATTTCATATATCTCAATGTATTTCACTGTTTTGCCTTAAAACAGACATATCTCGGTTTTGATTAAACATTTGTCAAAAGCATTTAAACAAATTTATGTTGGAGTTTTTTTTATTCCAAAGTTTAAATACTGACAGAAAGATGATCTAATTTTTTTTCCAAATATCGGTTATCTGTCTCATAATTAAATACTAATAATCTGTATCGGCTCTGAAAAATCCAAATCAGTCGACACCTTCAAACAAAAATTCAATAGAATAAAAAATACTTTCACGAGAATAATTTTTATTAAAAACAGAACAAAACATCGGAAAAGAGGAAAAGTTCAGTCAACGCATCATAAAAAAAGAACTCAATAAGCACGTTAATGATTGTTAAAGTCCGTAAATATGGGATCCTTTCAGTGTTTATAAAAATGTAAAATATTTGGGGGATCACTGAAAACTCGCTGCACCGAACTCGGCCTCATGCACAAACTGCTGGATCTTGGTCCGGATCCAGGACTGTTTCTCCGCGGGGAGTCTCCTCAGGGCCGGAGCCAGGCTCAGCAGGAACAGCGTGACGTCGTCTCTCTGCTCCCGGTCCCTCTGCGCCTCCCTGGCCTCCATCCTCCGCAGGAACTCCTCCAGCAGACCGTCGCCGCTCCTCCTCTTGGCCCGGCTCGGCCTGGGAGACGCAGCGGGCGCACACTCCTCCTCTCCGTCGCTCTGGTCCAGCAGCTCGACCTCCTGCTCCTCCGTCTTCTGCCTGGAGGACTGCAGCACGCCGCGGGCGGTCTGGAGGTGATGCAGGTCCAGCTGCGCCGCGGGAGGCATCAGCTGCTCCGAGGGCTGCGAGGACGAGTGCGAGGAGGCTAAAGACGCGGCGAGAGACGTGACCGACTGCATCATCATCTCAAACAGTTCCTTCATGTTGTCGTGCTGGTGGATTTGGACGCAGTCGTCTCTGGCGGCAGTTTCTGAGTTCATCTCCATCTTTGGTTCTTTGAATCTGACGGCATCCAGGCCGGCTGAAGCCGAACGCTTCCTCTGCACGAACTCTGAGGACGTCGTCGTGGCGTCGACTACAGAGATGTCTGCAAACACAGAAAAAAAACAATCACGTTTTATTTTCAACCCACAGCAGAGTCTGCAAGCCTCTACAGAGCCCCTAAAGGGACACGGAGGATTAACGCAGCATATATATATAGATATATACAATTATATACATCATCCTCTTTGCAGATGATGTGGTTCTGTTGGCTCCATCACACCGTGACCTCCCAGCATGCACAGGGGCGGTTTGCAGCCGAGCGTGAAGCAGTCGGGATGAGAGTCAGCAGCTCCAAATCTGAGGCCGCGGTTCTGCAGGAAAACGGCGGACCGAAGGAGTTCAAGTATCTCGGGGTCTTGTTCATGAGTGACGGTAGAGAAATGACGTGAGACGGACGGGCGGTTTGGTGCGGCGTCCGCAGTGATGCGGGAGTTGCATCGGGCTGTCGCGGTGAAGAAATAGTTAAGCTGGAAGGCGAAGCTCTCGATTTACCGATCCATCTATGTTCCAACCCTCACCTACGGTCCTGAGCTCTCGGTACTGACCGAAAAAATGAGATCGTGGATACAAGCGGCCCAGGTGAGCTTCCTCCAGAAGGTGGCTGGGCTCGGACATCCGCGAGGAGTTCGGAGTAGAGCCGCTGCTCCTTCACGTCGAAAGGGGGGCCGGTTGAGGTGGTTCGGACATCTGATCAGGATGATGTGATTTGCCCCGGGGCAGACCGAGAACACGCTGGAGGGATTACATATCTCATCTGGCCTGGAAACGCCTTGGGGTCCTCCAGGAGGAGCTGGAAAGCGTTGCGGGGGGGACAGGGATGTCTGGAGTGCTCTGCTTCACCTGTTGTCCCCGCTCGCCAGCCTCGGGTAAGCGGACGAAAATGGACAGATGGATGCAAATCCAAACTTTCACATTTATGACATAAAACTTTCGGGTACTAGACATTTCCAGGTTGACTTTGCTGGCGAGTACACATGATGCCTTTGACAGAAATCACCTCAGTCAGATGTTTAAGGGTTAAAGACTAAACAGGCGGCTGATAATTGAGACAATCATCATCATTTGCAGCCCTAAAAAACACCTGCTCCTCACTGCGAATTTTCGTCGTCTACGCACCGTAGCTGTCGTCGTCGTCGCTCCGGGTCTCGGTGGTGGTCGTGCTGCAGCCCATTTCGGACGCGTGGAGCTGCGAGGGCTGCGGGTCCAGGGCCCAGCCGTTGGTGCCCGCGGCTCTGGCGTCGATGAACGGGTTCAGGAAGGACAGGATGGCCGAGTACCTCCACGGCCGGTAGTTAAAGAGGCCGATGCCGCTCTCGCGCCGCTCTTTCTCCCGCTGCCGCTCCCGGCGGTGCTGGTCCCGCAGCGTCTTCCACTTCCTCCTGCACTCGGACTCTGGTGGAGACACGGAGAGGAAAACAACAAATTCAACATTTGATTTTTTATATTTTTTTCTTATAGTCAGCAGAACAACAGACCCAAACACACGGCTGCACTGAGTGCCGCGCTCGTCCGTCTCCATAGCAACGCGCCGCAGTTTATTCTGACTCTGCGGCACGTCGTCTTTCACCGTTTCTCACCTTTGCTCTGCATCATCCGTCATTACTACATTTTGCTAAAATTACTGCTGATGATACTTAGATTTATAATGAATTAATTATGAAATTAGCTGCCATATAATTTTCTGTTGATATTATAACAATAATAATAGTAATAATAGTTTAAATAATTTTCCGTTTTTAAATAATTTCCTGTGGATATTATAATAATAATAATAATAATAATAATAATAATAATAATAATAATAATTAAAAAAAATAATAATAATAATATTAATAATAGTTTAAAAGACTCAGAATATTTTTTTCTGCATTATAAAGACTTCTCAAACGTTGCTGATAATACTTAGGTACTTGTACTTGTACTTGGATTTAAAATGAACAGATTTTAAAAATAGCTGCCACATAATTTTCTATTGACTGAATAAATGATAAAAACAATAATACTAAAATAATAATAATAAGAAGAAAATAAAACACTTAAAAAAAACAATTCTGCATTATCAGTACTATAACACTTAATCATTGATTTAACTGATTATAAAAGCAGAATATATATATAATCAGCCAAATTTTCCGCTGACAGTGATAATAATAATAATAATAATAATAACAACAATAATAATAATGACAATAATAGTATATTAAAACAGTTACAGTTGAGTTTTCCGCAATATGAATGCTTCTGCTTTCAGTAAAATTTGTTTATAGATAAATAACACATTTTTAATACAATACAGAACTTTTATTTGTATTTTAATATTTTGCTCCCGTTTGAGTAACGTTAATTTAAAAAGTAAATAAATACATTAATAATAATAATAATAATAATAATAACTACAGTGAATATCTGTTTTGTGAAATTTTTTAGCTTTTTTTATTCATTTAAATAAAACCAAATATCTTTGAGGTGTTTTAAAGATTTACGTCTTCAGGCGGAACCAATCTGTCCGGAGCAGACAGCCGGAGCGTATTGAGAGACGGACTCTTTATTGTTTTGATCTTTTCTAAAAGACATTTTTTTACAAAAATAAACAAATAAAAATGTCTGTTCGGGTCTCGGACCTCTGCGACCGGAATCCGCTCCGTTTGGTTCCGCCGCTGAGAGACTCGGTGATCCTGCGGGAACATCAGCGGGAACTTACCGGGAACACCGACGATCTCGGAGACTTGTCTCCAGGACTCGGCTCTCATGTTCAGGTCCCGGTAACTCAGCGAGTTCGTGTCGTAGAGACTCGGGAATCCGGACACGGCCACGATCAGTTTGTGCTCCATGTTTGGGTGAAAGCTCCGGTACCGGGGCCGGCGGAGGGCGGCGAGAGAGGCGAAGAAAACAACGGCGCGTTTCCGTTTCCGGTAGGCAGCTCAACGACCGCCCACGCGCGTCACGATTATAATTTAAAGACAATATTTAAAAAGTTTTTTTATTTAATTATTTATTCATCTGTAATGTTTTAGTAAGTGTCCTTTTTTATATTTATTTTGTTTATTTTTTTTTTAAATATTCTGATATAAATAAATAAAACTTTTAAGCACTTTAATTCTAATCAATGTTATTTTAAATGCTTAATTTTCTATTTACAAACAAATACTTTTTAAACTTATTTTTTAATTTTTCCTCAAAGAATTGACATTTCTTCTAAAGTCACTTACATTTGTTTATTTAGTGTTTATTTGTTTAACACTTCTTTTTCTGTTCAGGAATAATCTTTTTCAGTATTTGAAACAATTTTAGACATTTTTGTAAATTTGATGGTTTTTTTTCAGTTCTACTATAATTCATTATGTGTTTTACTTTTTTTTCCCTGCTCGTATTCAGATCTGTGTCTGACGTTCTCTTGATCTGCTTCTCATAATAATAAAAGAAAAGAAAGTTATAAAAAGGTGTCCTCCTGCAGGACAGTGTCTGTCTTTTGTCTTCATCCATCAGAGACAGTAATAAAGTGCTGAAGCCCCTCAGAAGTTTCATCTTGGTTTTCACAGATTTCTTCGCACAGAAAGCGAACTGTTGTTTCTCGTGAGAAAAGTTAAAGGAAAAGTGAAAAATGTGCGTCTGGTTTTCTGCAGAAAACACGCACAGCATCACTGAAATAAAAGCAGCATGTTGGGGAAATCCCGCTCGTTTCTCAGACTGTTTACGGGCCTAAATAAAGCAGCAGGGGTCAAAGGTCGACAAGTCTAAAAATAGATGGTCAGAGAGCTGAGCTGAGCAGCAGGAAATCCTAAAAAAAACCCACTCAAACCACAAACTGGAGAGAATCGTGCAGTTTATGACATCACTTTAAGGTTCATGACGAGACGAAGAAAAAAACAAAGTCTGTGCAGAGACGCTGAGAAGCCTGGTTACCATGGAAACGCGTCTGTAACATCATCTTAAAGACAGCGTGTCCAAATCTCCTCCAAACACAGATATTATAAAACTGTTACGCTCATATCTTCCACCGTTAGTCTTCGGCACAGGACAGCATTTGACAGTTTGAAAAATGGTTTGATTTCCTTCAAAAACACGGGGAGAAGACAATGAGCGCCCAAAATAAGCAATAAATACGTTTTTAAAAAAAAGTTACCTGAAAATCACCTGAAAAAAGGGGGGAAAAGTATAAAAATAAAAAACTTGAAAGAAAGAAAGAAGAAGAAAATGACCTGAAAATTGCTGAATTTTTTTTTTTTAAATCACATGTATATATTTTGAAATATATAACATTATTATAAATAATATAGTAATTACATATTTTCCTGGACATTTAGTGAAATGAAAACAAATTAGTAAAAGGTATGATCTAATATCCAAATTTTCAAGTCATTTTCTTTTCACCTTTCACTAATTTCTTTCAGTTTGTAGAGTATTTTTTGCCAAGTGGGTCACAGCAGTTTTCTCTGTCTGAATGCAGCACAGGAAAAATCATTATTATTATTATTGTTATTATTATTTATTATTGTTTGTTGTTGTTGTTGTTGTTTTTGTTATTGTTATTATTATTATTATTTTGCTTTCTTTGTGTTTGTGTCACATTTCTGTTTCTCTTTCTTTCTCTTCCTCCCTCGTTTCCTCTCGTTCACTGTTCTCTTCTTATGTAACGCAGCAGCAGCTGTGTGTGTGTGTGTGTGTGTGTGTGTGTGTGTGTGTGTGTGTGTGTGTGTGTGTGAAGATGTGTGTAATCTGAACGTGGGAGCAGATGCAGACATACGCACACAAACACACACACACACACACACACACCCTTCCTTTCGTGCCTCCTCGGTGACTGAGGGGGAAAACCAGAAGTCAAACAGTTTTATTAAACTTTTTGAAATTTTAACACTTTTTGTCTTTGATGAACTTCCTGCAGAATAACTTTGTGCTGAGCCTCCGCTGGACTTTTGATCTGCTGACACATCATTAAAAATGTATTTTTAATGACAAATTTCCCCAAGGGGACACTAAAGTGTATTGCATCGTATCGTATCGTATCGTATCGTATCGTATCGTATCGTATCGTATCGTATCGTATCGTATCGTATCGTATCGTATCGCATCTGACCACATTGTACATTTCAGACAAAACCGCAGCGTGAGCAGGAGGCCAACAAAAAGAACAAAGGCGGACTACAGAGCTGCATTTGTGCTGCTGACTCTACTGAGGTTGTTAACGCTGTTGGTTCTCGTGCTTGCGTTCGCCATCGTTTTCTTGTTTGTTTGTACTCGCCGCTCTGTAGAGGAACGCCTTTATGCACATGCGTGTGGTGTTGCTAAGGTGTGTCATTATCTCAGTTACATCGCCTGGCGTGCAGACTGCAGCGTTTTTGGTTGTTTTTTGAGGATCTGTGTACACGAGGATCATTTTTACACATTTTCATATGAACGCAGGTGTTTTTTAAAAATGCAAAGGAAAGCGTTTTCGGTTTTCAGCACGGCCGCTCTCGTTTAAACGAGGCCTTGATCGACTGTTAAACCGTGTTTGTGTTTGGAAGCTCTCAGGTGTGAATGTGTGAAGCAGCACGAGTTTTGGTTTCTGCGCCGGAGAAATAAAATCAGGAGAAAAACAAGCCGAGCGCCAGCGAATGAGCAACCCTCCAGTTTACTGCAGAACAATGCGAGAGCAGGAGGACCGTCAGAAATACCACAGAAGAAGGAGGGAAGTCGGAGAAAAGGAGGAAGAGAGTGAAGGACTCTGAGAAAGAAACGCCGCCCGTCGAGTCGTGACTGAAGGTGATTTAGTGGTAATTAATCAGAGAGAGAAGAAGAAAGAGAGCTGCGAGCGAGAGCTGCGAGCGAGAGCAGCGTTAGCAGCGTTAGGATGTTGGAGCGGCAGAAAGAGGGGAAGTGGTGCACGGCGGCCGGAGTGTGTGTGTGTGTTCGGCTGTGTGTGTGTGTGTGTGTGTGTGTTTTTGACTCAGGCGGCGAGAGGCACGACAGCAATTGTTTGGTTTCGGTCCCTGAAGTCAGATTCTCAGGCTCAGAGTCCCGAACGGCTTTAAATACTCTCTGAGAGACATGTTTCCTGACTGGATCCGGGACTGGAGCCGTTTATGTACTCACTGGTTTAATAACCGTGTTCCTGACTGAAATCAGGCAGCGGTGACTCGGATGTGAGTCGTCCATTATCGGTACGTGTGCGGTTTAATCCCCAGTTTCTCCAGTCCGCATGTAGGAGTAAACTGCTCTCGATGGTTGTAGGCGTGTGAATGCAGCTGGTTCTCATTCAGAAGTTGTCATAAGCTGCCGCTTTCAGTATAAGATCCTGACGCCAAAAGCTGTTTTTCGCGGCTGTATGATACGCTGCGGGACGGCGTCAGGTGACATCACAGCTGGACGGATGTTGTCATGTCTGCATGATCCACCACAGAAAAGCGTCACGTTGAAATGCTGCCGGTAACGAGCACATCCGCTCTGTCAGTGCTTTTGGCATGCGAGCGCGACGCCAAAAGTCATCCTCTGCGTCGAGAACACGCTCGGACACCACCGGTGGCGTTGTTATGGTACACCGGTGAATGGCACCACCAGGAGCTTCCACGTGTAACTTAAGGAGGCAGCTGGGTGGACCGTTGAGTGAAGGACAAACAACTTGTGCAAACAAAAACAACTTCCCGTGTTGACACATCAGCTCTTTTGACGAGTCCTGACCATCGTGACGGTCCGTGCAGGTCGCCATGTGCTGATATGTAAACAAAACGACGTGCTGCATCGTCCTATCACGTGCATTTGTTGACATCACGGTAACGGTGACGGACGAGAGCGCGTTGTTGCTGCATTTCCTGCAGCTTCTTAGCATCAAAACATGGGTGATTCTTTTAGTGACCCATCGCTGATTTTCCTGCCGAGATCGTGCCACAAAAAAAAAAATTAAGTGTGTGTGTGTGTGTGTGTGTGTGTGTGTGTGTGTGTGTGTAGTCCTCAGAATTAATTAGACATTAAAATAGACATGAAAGACAGGCACTCGCACACTGAAACACACACACTGAAACACACAGAGGCCTACAAGCATTCATACAACCAGGAGTACGAAACACATAAAACACACACACACACACACACACACACACACACACTCTCTCTCACACACACACTTAGGTGTGTACATGAACGTCACATTAAGAAAAACAGAACCGAACGTCAGGAAGAATGTGACAGGTGACAGTTTACAGCAGACTCAACAACCTGAATATGTGTGTGTGTGAGTGTGTGTGAGTGTGTGTGTGTGTGTGTGTGTGTGAGTGTGTGTGAGTGTGTGTGTGAGTGTGTGTGTGTGTGTGTGTGTGTGTGTGTGTGTGTGTGTGTGTGTGTGTGTGTGTGTGTGTGTGTGTGTGTGTGTGTGTGTGTGTGTGTGTGTGTGTGTGTGTGTGTGTGTGTGTGTGTGTGTGTGTGTGTGTGTGTGTGTGTGTGTGTGATGGGTAGTGACAGGCGTAGGCTCTGCTACAATAAGAGTCTGTGTGGCTGCAGCAGGGGGCAGAGAGAGGGCAGAGAGGGGCATGAAGTCGGGTCAAACACCCTGGGAGAGCAGGCCTGGGAAAAGCAGGGGACCAGAGGGGGGGGACGAGGAGGACGGGGACAAGAAACAAATCAGCGTGGACATTTTCCCACCTTCCCACAAACACCTGAACTCACCATCAGCGACCGCATCACCACACAACCCTCATATACAGCAACTGATTTTTGACTTTGCGTTGTAAGTTTGAAGTCTTTGCTATTAACATAAAAGCGAAATAATGAAAAAAAAAAAAATACATTATTTTAAATATATAATTTTTTATACAAACCTTTAATTTTTGCAATTAAAGAAACGTAATAATCCAATACTCTGCACAAACATGTCAGCACATAACGTGCATATGTCCTCTCTTTAGTGTGTGTGTAGATTTTGTTTTTACCTCAGATCAAATCCTAAAAAAAATTTAAAAAATAAAAAATCAGAAAATATGTTTCCGTTGCAGTTTGTACAGATATGGCTTCATTTTTTCAGGGATTTTCGGACATTTTTAGGATATTAGGATATCTCTGGGATTTTACTTGTTTCTAGGATTTTAGGACGTTTATGTTTGAAAATCAAATGATAATTTCTATTTTTAAAGTTTCTGGCTGAAATTTTAAAAAAAACAACTTTTTTTTCTCTAAAAATTGCAAACAATTATTAAAGAAAAAAAATCACCCAAATATTTTGAAGAAAAAAAAATTGCAGGAAAATTTAAAAGGATACATTTTTTTTAAAAAAATGTCTTTGTAAAAAAACAAAATCACTAAAAACTTTGAAATGAAAAACAGCAAAATGCTTTACTTTCCAAAACCTTAAAAAATAAAATCGCCAACATTTTATAATACCACCTCATGTGTGCGTAAAAACTTGTTTTTGCCTTTTTATATTCACAATTTCAGTTTGCACAATTCAAGTGTTAATGGAAAACCACCTAAAGATAACATTTCTGAGATTATGCACATGATGCCAGAACAAATGAACGATTAAACCGCCGACCTCTCAGAGTTGTGGTCACAGTTTCGGTGCCGAATCGAGGAGATAATCTTGGGTAAGCCTCCTCCGGCGGCTCGTGGAGATCAGGTCTGAGGGCGACTATCAGGGTGTGTGATCTCGAATGACCGGTCCCACTGATGAACTCCTCTCAACAATGATCGCCTCTCAGCAGCACCAAAGAATAACTCTTTCACTGCAGAAACACACAATTATCCTTTTCTCCCTCCATCCTCTCTCCCCTCCAACTCTTCCTTCCTTTCTTTCATCGCTCAAGATGTTAATTCACTTAAAGTGCAACTTTACTCACAAAGAATTCCCCTTCATCCTCTTCACGAGGGTCAAACACTGCTGGAGCTTCTCGTGCTCCGTATTTGATGGGAAATGTAGAAACTGGACTTTTCTTTTCGCTCATTTGATGAGAAATGCCTTGAGCGTCGGCTTTTTACCAGAAATAAAAATGAATCTTAGAAAACAGAGATGACCGAAAAATGTGAAAAACGAGGAATCCTAACCCTAACCCATCACGTCCCACATTATATGAATGTTGTCAGGTGTGAGGCAGGATGACGACCCAAAATGCAAAACATACAGAAAAATACAAAGTGCAAATAAAATAAGAGCAAAAACTAGACTGAAACAAAGCAGGTTAATGAAAAGAACTCAGGTGAAGAACACGGTGGGAACACAGCAGAGACAACAGGAACGAAGCGGCAGAGACAACAGGAACACAGCAGAGACAACAGGAATGAAGCGGCAGAGACAACAGGAACACAGCAGAGACAACAGGAACACAACAGAGACAACAGGAACGAAGCGGCAGAGACAACAGGAACACAGCAGAGACAACAGGAACACAGCAGAGACAACAGGAACGAAGCGGCAGAGACAACAGGAACACAGCAGAGACAACAGGAACACAACAGAGACAACAGGAACGACGAAGCAGCAGAGACAACAGGAACACAGCAGAGACAACAGCAACACAGCAGAGACAACAGGAACACAGCAGAGACAACAGGAACACAACAGAGACAACAGGAACGAAGCGGCAGAGACAACAGGAACACAGCAGAGACAACAGGAACGAAGCGGCAGCGACAACAGGAACACAGCAGAGACAACAGGAACACAACAGAGACAACAGGAACGAAGCGGCAGCGACAACAGGAACACAGCAGAGACAACAGGAACACAACAGAGACAACAGGAACGAAGCGGCAGAGACAACAGGAACACAGCAGAGACAACAGGAACAAAGCGGCAGACACAGCGGGAACACAGCAGAGACAACAGGAACACAGCAGAGACAACAGGAACACAGCAGAGATGGCAGGAATGAAGCGGCAGAGACAACAGGAACACAGCAGAGACAACAGGAACATGGCGGGGGAAAACTGACAGAGGACAGAGGGGAACACAGGTATACATACAGAGAGGAACTAATCAAGACAATGACACACTGGAGAAAACTTGTTTATTTTAGGGCATAAAATGTAAAATAGAAGCTGAGAGTCTGACGTGTGGTCACAGTGAAATATTACTGAAGCTGAGGGGACTTTCCCAGCAGCTCTGCTCTCAGACGAGACACACACACACACACACACACACACACACACACACACACACACACACACACACAGATAAAGTGCTGGGAGAGTTGGGGGAGTTGGACATCAGCTGACCGTGTGTGAGAGTGTGAGTGTGTCGGGGAGACGGAGATGGTGAGCAGGTCTTTCCCACACCCACTTTCTCTCTCTAGAATGTGCAAGAAATGTCAACACACACACACACACACACACACGCAGGCAGCGGCCCCCCGTCAGAGGAACGTGTGGGGTCAGAGGGCCACAATGAGCCGGGTCACGTTCCCGAAGACGAGAATGTCCGCAGGCAGAAGAACTATCAAACTGATCTGAGATCTGCAGTTTGCTCAAAGTTAAATCAAAACTTTTTTAAGTCATTTTTTAATAACTGACATATGCTGCACTGAGGAGGCCGGCGCGGTGATGAGTAGCACGCACAGAAGACCGAGTCCAGTTAAAGTCGACTGAAGCGTTATGAAGAGTTATGAAGGAATAACTCGACTTCCAGTCACATAATCTGGGCGGATCAGTCCGATTTCAATAAATTCGATTTAGTTCGATTTGAGGCGGACTAACATGTTTACATGTTTTTGTCACACTGAAACAATAATTCCACTTTTTCTAACATCATGTAAAAACACTGTTGACTGTTTGCATCAGCAGAGCAGAAACTGCACGTTTCCCAAGAAAACTGAAGTGTGCTTTGAAAAGACTCGATGCACGTAACAGCCGTGAAATAACACGCCGTCCCAGAGCGTCAACAAAAGACGCAGTGCGTGATATGCAGGCGTGACGGTGCCGACCAAAGCGGCGATATTTGAGAATGTGTCGACACGCACATCAAGCGTCTGATGGTGGGGAGCTGCCTGATGACATCATTCAAGGCTTTTTCGTTGATTTTGAGTTGTGTGTGTGTGTGTGTGTGTGTGTGTGTGTGTTTTATGTACAGGCCATAGCAGGAATGTGTGTTGAAGCCTCCCGAGGTGAGACAAATGCTGAACAGGACGTCGGAGAGAAAAGTGGAGCTCACTCACAGCAAACACAGACTCTCACA
The DNA here is from genome assembly GCF_008729295.1 of Plectropomus leopardus. Taxonomy (NCBI): domain Eukaryota; kingdom Metazoa; phylum Chordata; class Actinopteri; order Perciformes; family Serranidae; genus Plectropomus; species Plectropomus leopardus. The sequence continues at coordinate 1,269,826 of NC_056478.1, forward strand.
CATACTGACATGAAGAGAGGAGATTAGTTTTTTTAATGACAGCTGGTGAAGATGATGAAGAACATGATTATTTATTTATTTATTTCTGTATTATTTATTCATTCGTTTGTTAATTTATTGCTTTAATTTATTTTATTTACTTATTTATTTGTTGTTTTATTTATTTTTATTTAATGTTTTTATTTATTGTTTTATTAATTTATTTTTATTTATAATTTATTCATATTTATTTATTAATCCAGGAAAATACAGGACTCTGAAGATGTTGCTGCAAGTCAGGAGGATAAACAGTACAGAGGGACACTGATCTTGAAAGTCGCGTGTAGAGAGGAGACAAATTCAAGATCATAAAATAAAATAAATGTCTGTCATCTGAAACTCTGCGGACAGAAATGTCTCTGTCATAAAACCGTCGGCAGCGAAAGAGAACAAACACACTCCAGCAGCCTCGGGTGAACAAATAAAGCCTTTATAAAAGCACTTAAACACTTTGAGAGATCAAAAAATTGGTTTGATTTCTCTCAAAAACATGAAAAGAAGGCAACGAGCAACTTCATGGGCCAAGAATTTGTAAAAAAAATAATAAAAATTAAAAAAAGGTGAAAGAAAATTTCCTGGAAATAAGAATAAAAAATGATTTTCAAAGTCAAAGTGCTGAAATTTAAAAAAGTGTACATTTTTTTCTCTAATTAATTTAAAATATAATTATAGTTATTACAAATTTACATATCTGTCCGTTTTTAATTAAATTTTTCTTTAAATGTGCCCTTTTTATATAAATATTCCTCATTTTAAGGGCATTTTCTTTTCATCTTTTACTGATATACTAATTTCTTAAACAGCTTGTGAAAGTCGTAAAAAAAAACTGACGTTTATCCAGGTTTCAAAAACCTAATCTGTGTGAATTTCCAGACTGGGTGTCCCTCCAAACCAGAGGACGACTGTGGACGAGAGAGATAAGAGACAACTGGAGGAAATCTGCAACACCTCTCTGTCTGTCTGTCTGTCTGTCTGTCTGTCTCTCCCTCTCTCTGTCTGTCTCTCTGTCTCTGTCTGTCTCTGTCTCTCTGTCTCTGTCTGTCTCTGTCTGTCTCTGTCTCTCTCTGTCTCTGTCTGTCTCTGTCTGTCTCTGTCTCTCTCTGTCTCTCTCTCTGTCTCTACCTCTCTCTGTCTGTCTCTCTGTCTCTGTCTGTCTCTGTCCCTCTCTCTCTCTGTCTCTCCCTCTGTCCCTCTGTCTCTGTCTCTGTCTTTCAGCAGCTCAGTGGTCTGACTGTGGACAGATGCATGTCTGTGAGCGTGTTGACAGGCTGCAGGTTCTCAGGTTCGTGTTGTTGGTGACAGATTTGCTTCATAATCTGGACTCAGATTATCTCAGATTCCTGATGGTTCCTGTCGGTCGTCGAGAGCTGACGTGTTTACAGACGGCAGTCAGACCCGTGTGACTCTCCTCATCGCTGCTGGGAACTCCTCTGCTCCTCCTCCTCCTCCTCCACTCCTCCTCCACTCCTGACGTGACGTCTCTGCGTCTATTTTAAAGCCAAGTTTGATATTTTTCAACCTGGACTCTCTTTATTAATGTAAACGTGTCTGTAAAAGTGACTTGTGAGAACATCGACTTTTGAAGATTTTATTTTGTTTCTGTCGACTTTAAATCAACGTCCTGTTTATTTAAACTAAGATGTCAGTGACAAAAATAAACGCTTTTAGTCGACGTTCATTGGCGGAGCTTTGCGGCCTGTTTCATGGCCGACGGCTGCAACGCTTTCGCTCAGGACCAGATTCAAAAATGAATGTTCCCATTCGTCACTCAGACACAAAAACTTGTGAAAAAGGGTCCAGGTTGAGGAATACCAGACTTACCCTTTAACACAATGATGCACAGAGGAACGTTTTGATTTGTGCAAATTAACAGCATGAAAAAATCATTTTCTGGTCGTGTACTGAATCATTTTTCTCAGCAGTATTTCTGTCTTCGGTATCTGAACTGCTGTTTAACTTGAGCTCTGTTTGGAGGAGAGGTGGCAGGAAGGTCAGAGGTCAAGTGGGCGCTGAAATGACTCTCGAAACACTCGAATGATAACGATAAGATTCCTTTTTTTGTCTCAGGTTCACCGTCTCAAGGCTCTCTGTCATGTTTGATGTCAACGTCTCTTTAAAATATCTGCGTGTTTAAAATTGTTTTAAAAAATTAGATTTCACATTTTTTGCACTGAGATCGTCTTCGTTTTGTCTTATTTTGACATGAATCACATAAAGTTCCTGGATCTCTCTCACACACACACACACACACACACACTTTCCTCCACCTCGGGTCCTGATGGGAAACGCGTGTCAGGTGACAGGAAGGAAGTGGAGTAGCTCAGCACCTGCAGGTTGGTAGTACGACGCTCCCAGAGGACTCGTCTGCAGGTTTCCTTCATCACAACAATAGACCATTATGTCCTCAAACAACAGACATTCATGCAGTGTGTGGGAGTGAATTAAAGGCAGCTGATGAGCGCCGTAAATTTCTCCTCGCCCGCTCGACACACACACACACACACACAAACACACACACACTGATCTTTACATGCTTTAGATTTTTACCTCAGCTCTTAGAAAAAATGTTATTATTTAAATCAAAATGCCAACATCACAGAAACTATTTCAAAAAATAAATGAAAATATACAAAATGCAAAAAAAAAAAAGAAGAAATTAAAGAATTTGTTGAAACAAAAAATAGTTTGAATTTTTTTTTTAATGGAAAATAATGTGATAAAAAACAAAATATTAATAGACAAAAGGATCCAGATCTCCATCATTGGGAAATTAGGAAAATGTTTTTTTGGTTTTATTTTTTTAATTTCTGGGTCATTTTAGTTAATATAAAGATGTTGGAGAGCTGACAGGAAATAAGCGGAGACACAGGGGATGACATGATGACAGATGTCCCGAGCTCTTCTTAAAACAGGACATTGTATTGACATGGTCGTCCCATCTCCAGGACACCAGAATACCTCAAGAAGAGTTTGGGGATTATTTTTTTTTTACCACTGATGTTATTTCTTTGTTGTGTATATTTTTTTTTTAAATACCATAAAAATCTGGAGTAGTGATCAGCATTAAGAATTATGAGCCTTTCCTTGATGCTTGTCATTAAAAAAGCTGCCGTGACGTCACAGAACATTTACACGCGCAGAGCTGAACTGTTTCAATTTTTGGAGCTCGGAGAGATTTTCAAAGAAGAGTTCACACGAAAATGTTTTCAAAAAAACCAACCCAGCCGGCCACCGGTGCTGTCAGGTGATGACATTTGTTTGTTTAGGCTGTGATGTCGCGTGACAGGACAACGTCTGACGCCAATGTCAAGTTGATATTGAAGATGTCAAACGACGTTGATATTTTGCTGGTTTTAAGTTTGCAAAAAAGCTTTTAAATTTGCCGCCTCTTCCTCTTGGAATAACTAACAGAAACTGTCTGAGCTGATCACTTTGGGGGCGTTTAAGTGACTTTTAAATAGCACTCTTGGTCAATGTGACTGTTGCTCTGACGGTAACGGACATTAATAATTGCACATTTTAATGTGTTCGATTGTCCTGTTCTGCGTTTTAACTGGAGGTTTAAAATCACTGAAGTCAAACACGACTGCTGACATGCTGGAAGAACACTTTTCCTCTGAGCAATTTTTTAGTTTTTCCTCTAGAAAATGACTTTAAGACATTTGTTTTTGCTGATGAAGTTACATGAGTGTGTGTGTGTGTGTGTGTGTGTGTGTGTGTGTGTGTGTGTGTGTGTGTGTTGGACGTCCTGTGGGAACGAGGGGTTGAGTTGTGTGAGGTCCGAGGCGTCGTGGTGACGGACGGGTGGCGAGCTCCGTCTAACTGAGAATAATACACCACTTCCTCCTATTCTCTCTGATCACACACACACACACACACACACACACACACACACACACACACACACATCCACTTAAAGAGAGCGTCTATTTTTTTTTTTTTTTTGGTAATTTGAAAGGTGTACAAAGTAACCGAGTCCACTTCCTCCACTGTTTAACCTCAGCTGAGTTTAGAGTTACTTTGTTTACTTTGTTACTCTGATTTCAGGACAAATTTTAATTTCTAATAAATCCAAACTACTAAATCTACCTTGTACCTTCCTCAAATGTTCTTCACTTTGGAGAACTTTCAGCTTTTTCCTGAGAAACATTTTTTAAAGAACATCTCTGCTAGATTTACCTCATAATCGAGGAGACGGATTTGGTCGTCTCATCGTACAATGATCTCCTTTTAATCTGTTTAAAGGGGGAATGTGGCGCCGTTATTCCACCTCACCAATCTGTATCAGAAGGTCAGCGGTTTGATCCCGGCTCCTCCAGTCAACACGTCGAAGTATCCTCAGGCCACTTACAGAACACCAAACTGCTTCTGATGCTGCGTCATCGGTGTGTGAGTGTGTGTGAACGGTTACTGAGTAGCTCTACGTACAGCAGCCTGGGCCAGCAGTGTGTGAATGTGTGTGAATGTGACATGTAGTGTGAAAGTGCTTTTGCAGTAATTTCAGGGTAAGATCCAGACGCCAAAAGCCACCTTTTGCATCCGCATGATACGCCCTGAACGACGCCAGCTGAGAACACAGCCGGACAGAAAACTGTGAAGTTTTATGATTCGCTGCCGGACAGCCGGGCAGCACCTGCTGCGGCAGCATGATACGCCAGCGGACGGCGTCAGGTTGAAACGCTGCCGCTAAGGACGTGATATAAAAAAACACAAATCTCAGTCTGTGCTGGAAATGCAGAAGAGAACGTGACACGTACGTGCACGCATTATGGGAACGTACAAAGGTCCAGGGGTTAGGGTGTGTGTGTGTGTGTGTGTGTGTGTGTGTGTGTGTGTGTGTGTGTGTCAGACGTTCCCACAGCTCCTGCCTGTGTATGCTGAAACCTAATCATCGTGTGAGAGAGGACACACACACACACACACACACACACACACACAGGCGGCTGTCTTTTCACACCTGCTAATCTTTTTGCAATCCAACAAAGATTTAATGTAAGAATTATAACACACACACACACACACACACACTCTCTTTTTTCCTCCTACTGATGACTTCAGACAGACCTGTCAGCGCCCTCTCATTGGCTGAACTCTCTCTTTAACTAAAACACATCAGAGTGTGTTAATCTCAGATTATTGCGTTAACACATCACTGAGTCCATCTACACATCAGCCATTTCATTTAATTAATTCATTTATTTAGTAAACCTTTAATTAAATATGTAATGCCATTATGTCTTTTAAAAGGATGTCCTGATTACATAATATATAAAAACAACAAAAGCACAGGACAGTATACATCCATAAAACATGAGAAGAAACTTAAGCACAGAACACACAACAGTAGAATAAAATAAATATTCTGCATGTGTTCAGCTCCACTAAAACAGTCTCAGTCTGAAACCTGTTGACTATTTTTTGACTGTCAAAAGTGGCCTCATTCCCACACACACACACACAGACACACACACAGACAAGCAGACAGGCGGCTTTATCAGAAGAGGAGGAGCAGACTGCAGAAATCAGGCATCTCAAAATTGTGTTTGAGGGCACGTGGGCGGTTCCTTCTCTCTCTCTGTGTGTGTGTGTGTGTGTGTGTCTGTGTGTGTGTGTGTGTGTGTGTGTCTGTGTGTGTCTGTGTCTGTGTGTGTAGCTCCCAGGCTCCGTGGGAAAGCTCCAGCAGAGGAGAAGGAGGAGGAGGAGGAGGAGGAGGAGGAGGACTCACCGGTCACCAGTCCAGTCTGCAGCCGACCTACGGGCCACCTGCCCCGGACTATTTACCGGACGCACCGCTGGAAACAGCTCCTGGAGGCTCCAGAAAAAAAAAACAAATTTCACTGAACGGTTTTTGAAGATTTAACACAAAAAAGAGAAAACCAATAAACAGGGAGATATGCATCATGCTCACCAGTTTCTTCGTTTGCTGATGTTGGAAAACTTTTTTGGGGATTATTAATTCTGCAAGAGGAAAACATTTTGCGCATTTGAAGGAAAATAACCTGAAACTTCATCAACTCTGAGGTTGAACAAATTGAAAAATCTCTCTAAATCACTCCGTCAAACATCCGTGATCATCGGAGTCCAGAGAGGTAGTTTTTTTTTTAATAATTGTTTTTAATAAGCGAAGTAAGCGTCCTCCCCCCTCCGGAGGGGCCAGCTCTCCCCGCCGTCCCTGCACCATGAAGCGGCCTTGTGAGGACAGCAGCTCGGCTGAGAGTGATGTGGAGGAGACCATCGATGTGGGCAGTGAGAGCATTTATCCAGGGTGAGTCAGAGACTACATACTTCTTTATTCAATTATTATTTATAAAAAGTGGATAATGGTTAACTCTAACTGATAATTTAGTACACTGTTGAATGTAAAATGCTAAAGGAAAGTCTTCATGTTGAACTCACAAGCGGATCTTACTTTTATAAATCTAGGAACCTGAATGCCAATTTAAAATTCCTTTTAAATAACGTGGAAAAACTAACTTTTTATGAGTAATTAACTTTAAAATGTGTGATCACATTATCCACATTACACATTATCTAAAAGAACATTATCTTTTAATTCTTTATGAACACACATTTAAGTTAATCAGACTCTTGAAAATAAAGTTGTTCAAACATTTTTTTCACATTATTTAAAAGGACTTTTAATTAAACATGGATTTGTTTTGATTGTATAATTTTGTTCATTTCCACAACCACTGGTCTTTTCTAAAGATGCTCACAATCACACTTCAAACGAAAGTAATCCTGCGAGGAGACACAACTTGGTTTGCTTAAGTTTCCATCACTTAGAAAAAAAACTAAAACAAGTTCATGTCACTCGTTATTTTTAGGTTGACTTCACAAAATGAAGTAAATACAACACATTTCAAGTTAACCTTATTGTTATAGAATATTATTTTATTATTCTGTTTATATCACACACAAGGGGATTTGAATATTCTAGTTCATTAGACACAAATTAAAATATTTTTTTAAGTAAGTTATGAGTATCAAATAAAGTTTATGAAGCAAAAAGTAAAATATTTCCTTAAGAAAATATGCTTTTTCTTAATTGATCCCCGGTGGGGGGTGGGGGGGACTCGTTACAGTTGCTCTGATGTCAGTAGAATTATAGCAAATAGAAATAAGTACCAAGTATATAAATATAAATATTGAAATAGAAATACAGTTAAAGTATGTTGTAGTAGTCATAGTATGTATAAATTTCCCGAGTGTGTAAAATGTGTAAATATATAAATGTAAAGAACGAAATAGCAGTAAATGGGAAAAACTTTTTTTTTATTATGACAGAATTGTACTTCAGTATAGTACTTGAGTAATTTTACTTCCAACATGACTTTTGCCGCCACAGCTGCTGGCGAAAAAACAACAACACATGAATGTTAATAATCAGACAAAGAAATGATCCAGAAATGCAGTTTTTCTTTTTTTAAAATGTTAAAATGTTCCTCAGTGACATTTTTCCAAACGGCCCATAACACATTAGGAGTACTGTTCAATTTTTGTTTTGTTTTTCAATCTGTTATCACGAGAAAATACACTCCACTTTTCTACTGGATTTAAGTGTTGGATAAACTCATGTTGCTGAGGTTTTTATGCATTGATGGAGTTATTATTATTTTCAGACACATGAAGGCGTCCTTTATAAGATGTGGGTCACCGACCACGACCACTCAAGTGATGGCGAGGAAAAAACGCAGAGGGGTAAAGTTATTATCTGTACTGATGAAAGATAATTAGCTCCACATGTTAACAGTTCAGAGACAGTTTGATGATTTTATCGTTTTGTTTTGTTTGTCAGATTATCGAGAAGAGACGCAGAGACAGAATCAACAACAGTCTGTCTGAGTTACGGAGGCTCGTCCCCACGGCGTTTGAGAAGCAGGTGAGTCTGTTTCTGTGGAACCACACATGTTCATCCTGGTTCTCAAAGCAGAACCAATAAGTCAACTTTGTTAGGTCAATATGTCTCAAACCAGAGGGAAGGACGACAAAGGGAGCTTAAAATAAACTTATGCAGGATACTTACACACCAGAAAGTATTTTATTTTATTCATTGCAATTTTATTTTACTTTTCAATTTAATTTATTTTTTAAATTTAATTTAATTTGAAAAAATTGTTTATTTTATTTACACAGTTTCACACTCCAAGTGTGATTTCACTGTGTGTGAAATCATGATGGTTTCTCTGCAAACTCTGTCTGTATTGATCACTGCAGTCTTTGATCCTCATCAGAGCTGCTGTCTGATCTCACCTGTCTGTGTCTCACTCTCCTGCTGACTCAGTCTTTGGTTCTGGACATGGCAAATTTAGAAAAACTGATGCTGAAAAAGATATGCAGTATACCACTGTAATGGATTACCTCTCACAAAATTCATCACATGTAAAACAAGATGCTGACACATGACTTGTATTATTTCTGGGTGTCATTCTGGGCTTTTGACTCTGAATTTGTCATTTTGACTATTTTCCACCTGATGAGGTCATTTTGACCATATTTGGCATATGGAGGAAATACATGCTATTTGTTATTTACCTGTCACAATCAATGTAGCTGCTGATCACTGACATATCCCAGACTGTCAGCAGCTAGAAAAACACAACTACTCAGCATGAAGTTTATGGCAAATCATTATTTTATTTATTTATTTTCTTTTTCATCTAAAAAGTGGTATCATGATTTTTTTTTTTTTTTTTTAAAAGCGTTAAAATTCTGAAAATTAATAAATGTTTGATATTTATGATTAGGACTGATGTAAAAAAAATAAAATAAAAATATATAAATAAATTAAAATGAACTAATTGAAAGCAGAAAATAATATTAATGTATCATTTTTATTAATAGCTTGATTTTGAAAAGTGCATTTTGTGCACAGAGCGATACGAGTGTGTTTAATATTAAAGTGGGCCCTAAGGGTTAATAACTGTCATCTGATAAAGAAAATGTGCTCATAATCTGCAAAACCTGTAACGACTTACTGTGGTTTTAAAGTGGAGCCAAGAGCAAGACCACTCAACAAAGAGGGGAAAAGAGGTCAAAGCGAAGTTATTGTTGAGTCTGCAGGTGGGTGAAGCGGGCAGATCACAGTGAGTCTGAGGATGGAGGCACAGGTGGAGGGAGGCTGGGAGGCTTGAGGTCGGAGAAATGAGGCACTGGAAATGGAAAAACACCAGAGGATGATTGTGGCAGTTTGTTCACAGAGAAGTACACTGCAGAGGAGGTGCTAGCACCGCTGTGAGGTGCAGAAACATGTGGCAGCATGGACGTGTGAGTGTGGGGTTTTTAAGCTGCAGCTGATGAGCAGAATGAGCAGCAGGTGTGCATGCAGAGCTCCAGCAGCATGAGGCCACGGCCAGCCTCTGAAAACACACAAACACAGCAGCAGAAAACGGCCAAAAAACCCAGAAAAAGTTCGAAAAAGAGACAAAATCCATACCACAACAAAACCATCATGTAGTGCAACATTTCAGCTGGTTTGTTTATCTCTTGCCTTCAATATAATAACATTACTTGACCAATGTATAGGTCAGTTCCTTTTTTTTTTTTGCAAAATATACTTTTCATGGTAAAATAAGTGCACATATGAGAATGCATCATATTTACCAGTATAGAAAAAGAAGTTTCTCTTCTCTTATATTATTCTTTATATTGCAGGTTTCATGTCCGGACCTAATAAATCTCAAATCTGTATCTTTATCCTGCCCCTTTTTAAAATATTGTATTGAGGAACTATGTGTTTGGTGGTGTTTTTGCGAGTGAATCCAGCTGCTGTCGTGTTTGATTTAACTGAAAACCAGCACAGTCTTATGCTGACAGCACTGTTTAAAGAATTTAAGAGCAATTAATACTGCTGAACATGGTTGGAAAACGATATTTTTATCTTCCATCCGCTCTGCTCTGATAGTTTGGTTTGCTCTTTCAGGGTTCAGCTAAACTGGAGAAGGCTGAGATTCTGCAGATGACTGTGGACCATCTGAAGGTGCTGCAGGCCACCGCAGGGAAAGGTGACCACAATCAAACCACTGTCTGAAAAATCAACATTTAAACCATCTTTGTGCACTCTGGAGATTCAGACAACACATACATTTCTTGATGTGATGTTGTGTTTCATTGTTGTTGTGATTCATTTCATTGTGCTTTGCTGTGTTGCATTTCTTAACATTTCTTTGCATTGTGTTTCATTGTGTTTCATTATGTTTCATTGTGTTGTGTTGACAGCATGTTGAGCAGTGGGTAAGAGGGAGCTCTCTGAGTGACTGTTTCATGCTACTCTTGACCAAAGATGATAAAAATGTATGTTTCTAATGAGACTGTTGATTTACAGTGTGGAAACTGCATTTGTTATCGCTCTGTAAAGTTCTTTATGGTACAAAAACCTGAAAATACTTAAATAGATTCAGTCTGAGGACGTGCAGGTCGTCTGTCAGTCAGCCGCCAGTTTCATGATGCATTCAAATGCAGCTTTCAACAGAAGACGTGCGGCGACGTGTCTGTCAGTCTGTGTGAACTCTTTAAAGTCAGTTTGGTTTGTCAGAGCGACGAGATGTCAGTCAAACATTACTGTGTGTGTGTGTGTGTGTGACAGAGGGAGGTGGTGAGTCCATGGGAAAGCGCTGCAGGGATGAAAACACCACTTGACCCTGAGCAGCGCTGAGTGCTTTCATAAAGCCAGCGGGGGGTGTGGGGGGGGGGGGTGGGCTGCGTTCACAGGCCGTCTCTCTGCAGTGCCTCTGCTACTGAAACATGCTTTTATTTCATAGTTTCCTAATGGATGGAAACGTCACGGTGTCACGGTATGAGCAGGTTAAAGCAGCCACAGCTCAGGCTTCAGCACACTGTCGATTCTCTGCTGACCAGTCAACAGGCTGCAGGGTTTCTAACTCCACTTTTCAGTACCGGATCAGTCTGCAACCAGTACCACAACCAAGCCCCCAGGAAGTGCACCAGGCTCCGATGCAAATTTTACACAGTGGCCAAAAGTGGAATTACAGCGTTCGTTTTACGTGATGCACACTGGCCCAGAAAAATTCTTCCCTATTGACTTACATCAGGAAATAGATGTCTGTAAATCAGTAAATATTTTTATGAGCATGAAAGCCCACAAAACGACTGATTTTACTATCTAGATTTATCTAGATATCTAGATTTCATTCAAGCTGGCGAAGTGCTAAACCTCAGTCGCTGTAAGGATCTAGTGCGCTTGCTTCATGGGCCAGTAGATCCGGGTGTTTTGTCATATTGTATACCTGGAAAAAGAGCTTTTTTTGCTTTGTGCATTAATGAGCAGCTCTCATAGGAATAAACGGGGCCCCACCCCCAACGCTGAATCCAGACTTACTATAATTCACCTGTGACCTAACAGAGGGGGGACCAGTAATGAGGCACAGTGAGAACAGTTCTGTTGGTCCCATCCACAACTTTCTGTTATGGAAACGCAAAAAAACTGGACACTGAGCTGAGCTGAGCTGAGCTGAACTGAGAAGGTAGCAGAAGAAGGTAGAAGGAAGATTTATTAGCCATTTTCTAAACAAAGTTCAAAAAATCCTGCTACATCTGTGGAGTTGAAGGATGAGTTGATTAAAATCAGCAGCTGCTATGAAAAGTTCATCCGGTTGTTTGTTGCTGCTGGTGGCATCGTTCAATTCCTGCAGTGCATTTTTTGAATTTGCATCAGAGTCTTTTGTCCTGTTGGCTCTGAACAAGGTCTGTCCATCCAGTGCAACAGCTTGATCTGGGATGTTAGGGGTTAACCATGTCTCTGTGAAGATGTGTGCAGAGCAGTCTCTGATTCGTTGCTGAGTGAGTCTCAATCCCATCTCATCCACATAATTCTCCTGCGAGCGGACATTAGCCAGAAGAAGGTTGGTAGAGCAACAGCTCTCTGTCCAGATTGGGTTAGCCTTGCCCTGATGCCGGCTGTCCTCCCTCTCTTCGTCTTTTGGTTTCATTTCTCCCCTATGGTCTGACTGGCCGCTCAGCTTATGCCATTTGTGGGGATCCTCTCGCAGTCTTTTGCATTCAGTCCAAACTCCACACAGCTTTTCCTGATTTTGAAAAGTGCTTCTCTGTCGTACGATAGTCGTGCTTCAGCAGAAGGGGCCGTGGAGTCAAAAAACAAAAGAAAGCAAAATGTAGCAAAAAAATAGCAAGGATTTGAGGAGCTACTGACTGCTGCATCTTGTGCTGCCGTCCTCTACGTAACCTCTACATGAAGAGCTGAGATTAACCAAGCCGAGCCGAGCCAAGCCGAACCGTACCATGCTGAGCTGAACTGAACTGAAGTGAACTGAGCCGAACCGAGTTGCCGGTGGAAACGGGGCTGTGCCGTATTTGACCTCTCTGTCTCTGTGTGTCTGCAGGTTATTTTGACGCCCACGCTCTGGCCCTGGACTTCCTGTCTCTGGGTTTCAGGGAGTGCGTGACGGAGGTTTCCCGCTACCTGAGCGCCGTGGAGTGCCTGGACTCCGGCGACCCTCTGCGCTCCCGCCTCCTCTCCCACCTCACCTCCTGTGCCTCCCAGCGTGACGCCGCCGCCCTCACCATGACCTCACCACATCACCACCAGCAGCCTCCCCCTTTACCTCACCCCTTCCACCCCCACCACTGGGCCGCTGCGGCCGCCGCAGTCGCCACCGCAGCTGCGTTTCGACCTCTGCCGGTTGCTGCTGCGCAGTATGGACTGAGCGGGCTGGCTGTTTCTCCAGATGCTGGAGGAGGCGGAGCCCCCCAGAGGCTGGCAGAGTTGTCACAGCACAGTGCGGCCTCCTCCTTCTCCTCCCATGCAGACTCCTCCTCCTCCTCTCCTTCCTCCTCCTCCTCGTCTCTTGTGCTCCCCTGCACCCCCACTCCTCTCTCCGCCTCCCTCCTCTCCCTCTCAGCGTCGTTTCCCATCACTCTGCACGGAGGTTTCCCCATCCTCCCTCCTTCCTCCTTCACCTCCACCACTGCCACCACCAGTCCTCCCATCTCCTCCTTCTCCTCCTCCTCCTCCTCCTCGACTCCTCACAGCAGCAGCAGTAAACCCTACAGACCGTGGGGAACTGAGGTCGGAGCTTTCTGACTCTTCGACTGATGTTGCTGCTGACTAACTTCTGACAGTTTAACAGCCTGGAAAACTCGTTAATCACAAACAAAGTACATTTAAAAGAGTTTTTAACATTTGACTCGAAGAACTTTTAACCTGTTTGGTGTTTTTTTATTATTATTTCCCACCTGCTGATTTTTACAAAGTGACCAGTTGTTCTGAGACTTTTTAACCTTTTTGCGTCGTATTCAGATTCTCTGTTTTAACATTTTTTAAGATGATGTTTTGTTTTCTGCAGGAGATCGACTCCACTTGAACTCTTTGAGACCTGAGAAAACTTAACAAGAAATGACCCAAAAATGAGCAAGAAATTAGTAAAAAGATAAAAGAATATTACCTAAACAACTGCATAATAAAAAAAGGAAAATTACTACTAATAAAAAATAATAATATATAATATATAGATAATTCTTTCTCCCTCCTTCTCATTTTCTCACTGTTTTTAGTCATTTTCTTGTTTGTTTGTTTTTTTCTAAAATGTTTTTTTTTTTCTTCTTTTTTCTTTTCTTTTTTATCTTATTTTCAGGCAATTTTTTAGGTAATTTTTCCTTTTTTTGCTACTTTTGCTTAATGTCTTATTAAGTTGTTCATTGCCTTCTAATCATGTTTCTATAAGAAATCAAACTTATTTGCTCAGGTTTCAAAGGGTTCAATCAATCCCACATCCTCACTAGAGCACCAAATGTGGATTAATCCGCAGCTGCAAATAGTCCCTAACAAATGCATTATTTCCTCCTGTGTATTTGATATAAAGTACAGTGACCAGCTGTTATCAGAAACTATATGTTGTTCAACAATAACCAAAAGATTTTATAATTTCTGAGACTTCTCATTTTAAACCTCCAGACAATCTTAAACTGTTAGAAAAACCAATGAACCAAAGCATGCCTCTTAATCTCAGATCACTGATGTTTAACCAAACTAACAAGAATGGATATATTAATGGTTATGTTGTGAAGAGAATAAAACTGTGCCACTGCAGACCTGCCACAGACTCGGTCGTTTGTTCAGATTGGTGCAGTCTGGGATGAAGATTAATGGTGATGACTGTAAAGTTGCACATGTTTCAGTTGCACACAGTTATTTACAGTGATCACACTAAGCCTTTTTTCACTTATATCTGTGGTTTATTGTCCGCTGCAGGTCTGACACTAGTTTATTACAGCCCATTGTCTCCTCCTAGTGGAGCAACACAGCCAGAGGACTGTTGGATCGATGGGAAGGTGTTTTATTGGAGACTGTTTGGTGCATTTTACGAACTTTTCATTCTCTATTTTTTGATCATTTTTGTCTGTGTTCATGCATGTGTCCTAAATGTAGTCCAGATTGTGTATTTGAGTGTAATCAGTGAATTTCCAGCTCAGCTCCTACAATAAGTCTAAAATACACTGTGGAACTAAATAGTTACATTCAGACTGTTCAGGTCAAAAAATGCTCCATTGAAACCCATTCAAACTGACATTTTTGATCCCACAGCCATCAGAGCAGAAAAACAGGACTTGTATTATTTCTGGGTGTCATTCTGGGCTTTTGACTCTGAATTTGTCATTTTGACTATTTTCCACCTGATGAGGTCATTTTGACCATATTTGGCATATGGAGGAAATACATGCTATTTCCACTAGGTGACCTGTCACAGTCAATGTAGCTGCTGATCACTGACATATCCCAGACTGTGATAATAATAATAATAGTAACAATAATAAGAAAATCTACTTAGCATGTAGTATATTAAATATAATTCATGTTCATTCATGTGTTTTTTTCCTCTAAAAACAAAGTGGCATTATGACCAAAAAATGGCATTCAAAGGGTTCGATTTCTGTAAATTAATGAATTTGATTATTTATGATTAGGGCTGATGTGGGTTAAAAAAATAATATTTTTAAAATATTTTTTAATATTTTAATATTTTTGTAGCCTGATTTTGAAAAGTGCATTTTGTGTGCAGAGAGATGTGTGTGTGATATTAAAGCGGGCCCTGAGGTTTTTAAATTTTTATTTTATATAGTTTATTTGACAGGGAAAATGCGAATAAACATCACAGCAACACAGTCAACTTCCGCCTGTTGAAAACAAGCTGTAGTAACTGATGTTTCACATATCGAGGTTATAGCTATTGCCAGTTTCCAACTCCTGTCCCCAGTTCGGCTTTTAGTAAAGAAAGAAAAAAAAATAGGATGGGTGGGTTAAACTTATATGACAGAAAATGTTCTGTTGGGAAGCTGAATCATGTCGCTGCCTCTCTTTACAAACTATGAATTATTAAGTGAGATTAAGTGGATGATAAAACACTTTCGGACTGATGTTTCCTTTTGCTTCATCCTGTCTGAGTGGTGAAATAACTGAGGAAACAAATTTCCTCATCACGCTTTCACAAGTGTTCCTTTTCATGCTCAACATTCACAAACACCTACATGTTTTCTTAGAACTTGGCTAGAAATGATCCACAAATTGCAAATAATTTGTAAAATGTAACAAGAAATGACCTGACTGAAATAAAACACGCACATGTGATACAATCTACCCAAATATTTTACCTTTTTTCTCATAATATACAAAATAAATGTATATGTGTAGCGACGGAGACATTTGTTGTCTTATTAAAGACATTCATAGTGAAAAGATAGAGAGATAGAGAGAGAATTATTTTAAATTTTCAGATAACGAAGAATAAAAATACCAAGAAAACAATTTTATTTTATTTTGTTTTGTTTTGTTTTGTTTTGTTTTGTTTTGTTTAATTTATTTTATTTTATTTTATTTTATTTTTAACAACTTTTTCAGGTCACTTCTTACTTTGATTCTTTCCTCTTTTTTCTCCCTAAATTCAGGTAATTTTCTTGTAACTTTTTATTAACTTTTGGCTCATTTTTTCTTCCAAATTTGCTTATTACCTCTCTTTGGTGTTTTTGAAAGAAATCAAGTTAATTTGTTCATTTTTCAAAGGGTTAACATTCACATATAGCCTACTAAAAACAGTACATGTTATTAGGAGACACACCTGTTGTTTCTTCTTTTCTGTTAAATTTATGTATCATTTTGATATTATATATCTTTTCAATTTGTCTTTTTATTTATTTTATACATTTTTTTTCTTTTCTTATTAGTTTCGGTTTTATCTCTTTTATTTCCTTGTATTCGTGGTTTTATTGCCTTAAATGTGGTTTAATGTGTGCATTTACGTGTGTGTCAGGGTTCAACATCGGCAGTTTCCGGGTCAAGGATGAAAAAACGGCGGAAACAGAGATCGGACTTTTCCGGAGCATTTCGGGGTGCGCGTGGTGTTGGGCTAAAGGCCGTTAGCTTTGACTAACCGTCACTAACGTCGGTTTGCGGTGGAGTTTGTTGAATTTGTGGCAACGCTAAATAAGCAAATATATTTTTAGGACGCAGTTTACCGGATCGTCAGTCTCCACAGAGGACATTGGAACAAAAGCACCGGAGGTGGACCGACAGCCGGAGAGTTTGGGCGGTCGGATGAGGTTAGCGCCGCCGCGGCTGTGTGGACGTTAGCTCCGTTAACTCGGTGAAGCTGTGCTAACATCAAGAAGACCCGACAGGATCTTCCGAAATTAAAAGGTGAGTTATTGGGTGTCTAATCATTTTAAATCAACGTGTAAATTATTCAGCGTGATAATCTGCAGATAGTGTAGCATTTTGTATATTTTTAACGTGCGTTTTAATAGTGGCGCTGTTGAAGTTTGCTAGCGGCAGTTTGCTAACCGTTAGGATGTGGTCAGGATGGGTCAGTGATAATTCGGGATTTTTCACAAGACAAAATCAAAACGTACACGCTAATAAATATCTGTTGCAATTTTACACACCTTAAAGGTGTTGTGCTTACATATATTCATATTAAAACGATTTTAATAAAGTGATTTAAATGTTTTTCTGAGTAATTTGGCCGTTGCCTTAAAAAAATGTCATGTGGTGTGACAATCTCACAGTTAAATCATTTCTCAAACATGCTCAACATTTTTCTTAACAATTTCTTATTAATTTTAAGTGTTTAGAAACAATGTGTTTGCATTTCTGTTGAGTTTATGTAAATAATGATCTCATACTTTTGTTTCATGATGTCACAGTTGCCTTCTGAAATATAGTTTACTGGCTTATTTTTCCTGTGAATCATATTAAACTAATGCATTAAACTAATGTGCAGTTTTGTACAGGACTGCAAAAATATGTCAAATAGGGCAGAAAATAAATTTAAATATTCAAATAACTTTTTTTTCCCCCATTAAGGTACTAATGAGAAGTTAAAAATTCAACTGATGTTTTGTTGCCAGAGGAGATTGACTCCACTTTAATCCTTTGAGACCTTTTGTCTTATTACCATTTTTACTGGATCAAAGTGTGTATGGTGAATTTAAAAAATTAAAATGAATAATAACAAAGTCGGATGTATATTGAAAGACATTTGGATACTGAAACAGCAGTAAGGGAAGAAACACCAAAACAAAGAGACAGCATTTAAAATGACATAATAGACAATTTATCAAATAGCTGGTTATAATTATGTGTAGCTGATAAACTTTTCTTGTTATTTAAGTAATCAAGAGACCGCATTAGGAAAAAAATCTATTAAAAAAGCTTTTAAATATGGGGATGATTGTCAAAGTTAGGTTTGTGTACATAAAATGTATCTAGCAGGATCACAAAGTTTATCCTAAAATTCAATAATTTACTATTGCTTTCAAAGTAAACACATAAAACATCTTTCAGATTGCTTTTCATAGTGATCAGTATTCCTTAAAATATGTATTTCTGTATTAGTGCAAAATGGAGTACTATGTGAACATCGATTAAAATATGTGGATCAGAGATTCAGGTTCATTTTTTCAAAATGTTATTTTTAAATTAAAGTCAGTAAATTCTGACATCATTATTATGTTAAAAGTTTAGCGACTGTGCAAAAATTTTGAGATGAATCTCTATAATCTTGTTAGAAATACAGAATTTGAAGAGGCAAAGCCATGCTCTCTGCCATTCAGTGTCACGTATTTGTAAATTCCAGACTTATTTCCCATTTGGTGAGATCTTTTTTTTTTTAGAAGAAAATCACGGTCTTATATGTTTGTGGTGTTATATATGAGTGGTGCTTCCGTTTATTATACAGTAGCAGGTTTGGGTGTTTTTTTCTGTCATTTTGTGTCACTGGACAAGGTTTTAGAGTAAAGAAGTTTAAGTCATCTTAATGTCAGGAATAAAAGCCTCGTATCACAGTAATGTAATGCTGCACTGTAACGCTGGGTATATCAGGTTCACTGCAGAGCAAGGTGGGATCTGATGCCGGTAATTGAAAATGTGCCTGAAGCAAAAATAAAGCTTTTGTTTGACATTTGTAGCTCCAGTTCAGCACATGGGCTAAAACACAAAACTGTGCACTACTGCACTGAAATGTTGGAATAAATATACAACAGTGATTTTCAGTTACATACCAATTTATGTTTGATGAGAACCAGTAACTGAGCAGTTAAAGTAGTCTTTAAATAAAACCTCAATAGAGCCAGTGCAGGTGGGGTGTGCATGACCAGGGGAAACATATTGAGTGAAACAAAGTTGAATTAATGTCTTTTAAGCAGATAAATTAAAGACAAAAAAATCCCTGCTGTTTTCTTAGATTGACGCAGTGTGGGTTAGCTGCTGGCTGAACTTCTTTTTAAACTTAATTTTCATCATCGCTGGTTTTCACTATTTGATTGCATGCAATGTCAATGTGAGTCTCTGTGTTTACATGTGCTTGGGGCTTGTTTTCAGATTTCTTGCTGCATCTGCTCTCAGCAAGATTTGAGCAAGCTCTTTAATCTCCAGTGAACATCAAAAACCACCAAAACAAATGCAGTGAGTATTTCTGGTAATATGGCAGCATTTTCTGCAGTGATTTACATCTGTCACTTACACATGTGCACATTCCTGGCAGAATGTTTTATATGTGAACAGTTTAATTGCAGTGTCTAGCACTGAGCCTGCTTAGACAGAGCATGACATGATTGTTTTCCTCAGTTGTACGCTTTTTAACACTTTTGATGAGCTTAAAACAACTTCTTTGTGAGTGGAAATGTTGTGTATTTTGTGCTGTTATGTTTTTCAGATAACGTCCAGTGCTCACACTGCTGTGTTGAAGAGAAGTGACAAATCATGAGTAGCTGGAGCTCATGAAACTGCCAAAATGTCATCAATCGTAGGACTCCCTACAAGAGGATCAGATGTAACAGTTTTCATAACCAGGCCTCACTTGCATCCCCTTTGTGTGCTTGTGGAGTTCTGGGGAAAATTTGGCCAGGAGAAGGCAGCAGATTATGAGTGCCTTGCCAAAGACATTCAGTCTCCTAGAAGCGTATTTCAGGAGTTTGAAGGAAACCCTGGTGACCAGTGCTTGGCTCTAATAGATGGTGTTTGGTGCAGGTGCCGCATAGTGTCAAGAAATGGCTCCAAATACAGTGTGTTCCTCATTGACAAAGGGAGAACATATAGCACCATCACAAGTAAGCTGGCCTGGGGTAAGAAGAAGCACTTCCACCTGCCACCTGAAGTGGAATTTTGTGTGCTAGCCAATGTGTTACCCTTCTCACCTGAGAACAGATGGTCCCCACTAGCTCTCGAGTTTCTGAAATCTCTGTCCGGGAAGTCTGTGAAGGCACACGTGCAAGATGTGCTGGTGCCACACAGAACATTTCTCCTGCACATCCCTTGCATATCCAGACAAATGTATGAGATGGGAATTGCAAAGAAGCTGTCTCCCGATGTGTTTCAGGATTTTGTTCTTGAGTCACTGCAGTCTCTGAGTGGCTCTGTGCTGTCTCCGGAGACTCGGCTCTCTATGGGAGCAGCTAAGCAACTGCACAAGAAAGAGCTCTTTATGTATCCAGAGCTGCCAGCAGGAACCGTGGAGACCGTCATAGTCACCGAAGTGGCAAATCCGCAGCGGATTTTTTGCCAGTTGAAGGTCTTTTCACAAGAGCTGAAGAAACTCTCAGGGCAAATGACACAGTGCTGTGAGGGCAGAATGACCAACTTCATTGTAAGTCCCGAAATGATTGGGTTTCCCTGTGCTGCAAGAGGAAGTGATGGCAGGTGGTACCGCTCCGTCCTACAGCAGGTGTTCCCAAACAACAATGTGGTGGAGGTGCTGAACGTTGACTATGGAACAAAACAGTTTGTTTCAGTGCAGAACGTAAGACCGCTGGCTTCAGAGTTCTTCAGGATGCCAGTTGTGACTTACATCTGTTCCCTCCATGGAATCATCGACAAAGGGGTTGGATGGACATCCAGCCAGATCGACTATCTCAAGACCCTGCTCCTGCATAAGACAGTGATTGCCAAATTCGAGTACCAAAGCATCTCTGAAGGCGTTCACTATGTCACGCTCTATGGGGATGAAAACACAAACATCAACAACATGTTTGGTTCCAAGGAGCGCTGTTTTCTAGAGAGGGAGAAAACACTTGAAGACTATGCCATTCGTAGCACTGCATGCAACCGCCAGCATCCGGCTGAGAGAAAGATGCTCACTCCTGGACACGCTGGAGACGGAAAAGAAGGGAAAGGAAAAACAGAGAAGTTGCCGGCTGAAGACCTGTCTCTCAACTCGTCACATGTGGCATTTGTTCACCACATCAATGACCCATCAGAGTTCTGGATCCAAACACAAAACCATGCAAAGGAGTTGGATGAACTGATGGATAGCATCTACCATCTGTACGCAGACTCGGTGAATAAAAATGTGGTGAAGCCAACTGTTGGACTCTACTGTGCTGCCAGGGCAGAAGATGGTGAGTTCTATAGAGCAACTGTGGCTGAAGTTGGTGAGCAGCAAATCAAAGTGTTCTTTGTTGATTATGGAAACACCGAAGTGGTTGACAGGAGTGACATCAGGACCCTTCCCGAGGAGCTGAAAAAGCTGCCGTGTCTCTCAGTGAAATGCACCTTGGCTGGAGTCAGGCCGAAAGATGGGAGATGGAGTCAAGAGGCCTGTGACTTTTTCATCAAAGCAGTCACAGATAAAGAACTAAAGGTACATGTGACAGTGAAATATGATGAGGGCTATGCTGTCCAACTAACAGACCCTGAAGCTCAGGGAGAGAGAGATCTCAGCACAATGATGTGTACTTCTGGCTTTGCTGAGAGGGCTGAGATACAACCCAAAGCCAAAATTACCATGCAACCTGCCATTCTGCCACAACTTCCAGATGCCAGGCTCTCGGGTGTTTACATGAACAAAGGGATGCCATTCCAGACCCCAAACACAGTTCGCTTTGCCATAAATGAAAAAGTTCCTACATTCAAGGAGCACATGTTTCCTATAGGAAGTGTCCTTGATGTCAGTGTGTGCTACATCGAAAGCCCAAATGACTTCTGGTGTCAGCTAGTGCAAAATGCAGGGCATTTGAAATTGCTTATGCACGACATGCAGGCTCATTATACAGGCAGTGAGTTTCAGCCCCTTGTGGAAACAGCTTGTGTTGCTCGCCACCCTGACAACAGAATGTGGTACAGGGCCCTTGTAATTCACAAACATAAAACACCTGATGTGGATGTGTTGTTTGTTGACTATGGGCAGACAGAGAGAGTCTCCCTCTTTGACCTGAGGAAGATCAGGCCAGAGTTCCTCACTCTGCATGGCCAAGCTTTTCGCTGTAGTCTATTGAACCCTGTTGACCCTATGTCTGTCATAAATGAGTGGAACAAAGAAGCCGTGGATAGGTTTCAAAACTTTGTGGAAACTGCCGCATCCAACTTTGTGATTTTGAAATGCACCATTTATGCTGTCATGTACAGTGAGCAGAAGATTGTTTTCAACATTGTGGATCTGGAAACTCCCTTTGAGAGTATTTGCACCAGTATGGTTAATCTGGTCAAGAGTGAACTTCCCAAGAAAGCTGCTGTGTCTTCTTTCCGTCTGGACACATACTACTACTCAACGCACAATGTCAAAACTGGCACAGAGGAACAGGTCACGGTGACATGTGTGAACAGTGTCGGTCAGTTCTACTGCCAACTTGAGAGGAATGCTGATGTGATGAATGATCTCAGGCTCAGAGTGAGCAATCTTTGTCAGCAGCTTGAGAATGTAAAGTTACCGACAGTCTTTGGGACTTTGTGCTTTGCGAAATACACCGATGGGCAGTGGTACAGGGGACAGATAAAGGCCACAAAGCCAGCGATTCTGGTCCACTTTGTGGATTATGGTGACACTATTGAGGTGGAGAAATCTGACTTGCTTCCAGTTCCCAGAGAGGCCAATGACATCATGTCTGTGCCTGTGCAAGCAGTTGTGTGTGGTCTCTCTGATATGCCTGCTGATGTTCCCAGTGAGGTGAACAGCTGGTTAGAGACCAGTGTGACAGAATGTAAATTTCGAGCACTAGTAGTGGCCCGAGAACCTGATGGGAAACTTCTGGTGGAGCTATATCATGGAAACACTCAGGTCAACTCAAAGATCAAGAAGATGTTTCGGACTGAGATGCAAACAAAAGGTAATATTGTTAACAAGGGTCGGAGAGCACTTGAAGCATCAGCAAACCATGCACAAAAGACTCTAAAAGTTGTCCCCAGACAAGCAGAAATGTACAATCGCACTCAAACCTCAAAGAAAAATGTCTCTGCCCCCAAACCAGCAGCACGTCAAATGAAGGACGCCAAGAACAAAGCTGCACCGTTAGAGCTGTACATACCTCCACACCAAAGGCAGTCAAGTAGAAGGACACCAAGCAATACAGGAAATGGCTTTGAGCCGGCAAGTGCCTCTGTCAAACCAGGAGAAGAAAGTCTCCCCACGGACACGGAACAGCTCATAAAGTCCAAATTACCTGGCTCAGAATCTCAGAGTGAAAGCAACGCTGAAAAATTCCCCAAACTTGCAGACCTGCCGTCAAAATTGATCACAATGGGTATGGAAGCAGAAGTCTATGTCTCGCACTGCAGCAGCCCATTGAGTTTCTATGTGCAACTTGTCTCAGAGGAGACTGGAATATTCTCCCTTGTGGAAATGCTAAATGGTCCCCAATCCATCCCCCAAAACACAGACATCAGAGATGTGCATCCAGGTGACCTGGTTCAAGCAGAGTTCGCAGATGATTCCTCGTGGTACCGAGCAGTTGTAAAAGAGATTCAAGGCGCAACAACAGCTCTTGTTGAGTTTGTTGATTTTGGAAATACAGCAATGCTGCCAGTTTCTAAGATTGACAGACTCCATCAGTCTTTCTTGCAACTTCCCGTGTACAGCACACCCTGTATGCTCAGTCAGGCTGCAAGTCTTGGAAAAGAGGAAGTGCTTGATCCAGAGGTAGTGTCAGCTTTCAAAGAAGACATTGGCAGCAGTGGTGAAAAGATTTTCAAGTGCCAGTTTATCAGGCAGACAGGATCTGTGTGGGAGGTTAGTCTTCAAGACAGTGGTGTAAATGTCATGTGTAAAGTACCTGGCAAATTTTCAACTGATGGTACTGAAATCACCTCTGAAAAACAGGTCAAAGAAAACCCTGACCAGAACTCTGACATCAGTGAAGTTTCAGAGAACTCATCGCTGAACTCTTTATTTTACCACCGACAAGAGTTTTTAGAGGGACAAAAGTTAGATGTCTATGTCACAGCTGTAAATGATGCTCAGACATTTTGGTGTCAGCCTGCGGACTCAGAAGAGCTTAATAAGATAACATCAAGTGTCTCAGAAGTGGGGGATGCAGCCGACAAACACATCGACCCAGGCGCTCTCTCCCCTCGCAGCCCATGTGTTGCTCTTTTTTCAGACGATCAATTTTGGTACCGTGCGGAGGTCATCGACAAAGTTGGAGAAGAGCTGTCTGTTCTCTTTGTGGACTATGGAAACAAGTCCCAAGTCAACATTACAGATGTTAAGGAAATGCCCCCCAAACTGATGGAAAGTCCTCCACAGGCATTTTTGTGTGAGCTTGAAGGCTTTGATGCTTCACAGGGATCCTGGGACAGTGGTTCAGTCGATGAGTTTTCAGCTCTCACAACAGACAAAGTGTTACAGCTCACTGTCAGCAGAGTAAGGAGAGAAGAAAGAAAAGTCAAATGCGTCGTGCGGATGGAAAGTGAGGGCCAGGTGATAAACGAGGCACTGAAAGCCTGGTGGAAGAGCTCCACAACTGAAAACATACCTGGTGCAGTTGGACTGACCACTTTAGTTGAAACACCTCTGCAATGTGAGTCAACCATGATAGAGTCTGCACCACCAGAGACTGAACCAGAGTATCCTGAAAGCCAAGAAATGGACACTGCTGATGCTTTCATTCATCCTGAGAGAGACCTCACCGGAGTGCAGAGCACTGGCGAGCTCGTAGAGTTCTGTGCAGATATTTTGCCATGTGATAATGACATAGATCCTTCACTCGATGAAAAAGGTGACCAAGGTATTTTGACCTTGAGCTGTGACAAGAGTGACAGAGGCACTGAAGAAGAGGGTGCTTCAATGATGGACCCTATTGATGAAGACTTAAGTTCTGTATTGGAGTCTCTGGACAAGAACCCTACAGAGGCCACAGATGGGTCAGAGATTGTAATGATTGATTCAGAGTGTCTGGATGAGAACCCTATGGAGACCATATATCAGTCACAGATTGTAATGACTAACTTGGAGTCTCTGGATGACAGCCCTACAGAGGCTAAAGATGAGTCAGAGATCACATTGACTGTATCAGACTCTGCGGACGACAACCTGACTAAAGCTACAGATGAATCAGAGATCGTAACGATTGACTTGGTGTCTCTGGACAAGAACCCTACAGAGAGACCCACATATAAGTCAGAGATCACAGCAACTGCATCAGAGTCTCCGAACGACAACCTGACAGAGGCTGAAGATGAGTCAGAGATCGTAACAACTGACATGCAGTCTCTGGATGAGGGCCCTATGCGGGCCAAAGATGAGTCAGAGATCGCATTGACTGTATCAGAGTCTCCAGACGACAACCAAACGGAGGCTACCGATGAGTCAGAGATTGCAACAACTGCATCAGAATCTCTTGACGACAACCCTACAGAGGCTACAGTTGAGTCCAAGGTCGTAACAGTTGACATGGAGTCTCTGGACAACAATCAAACAGAGGCTACAGATGAGTCAGAGATCGCATTGACTGTATCAGAGTCTCCAGACGCCAACCAAACGGAGGCTACAGATGAGTCCAAGGTCGTAACAGTTGACATGGAGTCTCTGGATGAAAGCTCTGCGGAGACCACAGATGAGTCGGAGATCACGACAAGTGACATGGAGTCTCTGGATGAGAACCTGATGGAGACCGTAGATGAGACCGAGATCAAAACAACCGACTTGTCTCTGCTTGGAGAGGTCGATACCAACACTGTGGAAAGCAGCCTTGACGTCATAAATGTTTCTGGTAAGCAACATATTAATTTATTTCTATTAATCTTTGTTATCTTTGTTTTTGATTAGAAAACAATAGCCGCATTTACACCGCCTGTTCAAGGTGTGAATATCACACTGTTACACCGCTTTGCTATTCTTTCTGTAATGTCCGATTGCGGAAAGGAGGGACAGAGTTGTCTCCCCTCTGAGCCGGGACAGGAGGTAGTTATCGTACAGTAACGAGCTTAGTGTAAAACCTAAAGCCGGAAAGATGTGACCATGAGTGGCCCGAGTGGGATGTTTTGATGATGTGTTTATGTGTGCGACCCATCGCGAGAGATTTAAAAAGCAGCTGTTAGCATAGCGGCTAATTCAAAGTAGAGCAGCCACCATAAATGTCTGCAAACTGGGAAAACAATGAGATTAACGAGCTCCTTACCCTCTGAGCAGAGGACGAGATCAGCTGCTTTGTAACAGAAATGGTAAATGATGGTGATTGACATATCATGCCTTTGTTATTATTTAGAAAGAGCTGCCGAAGCATACATTATTTGTGACGTTAGAGGCAGACACTCGTGTGTTAAACGTCACGCCCATCATGCCTCCTTTGGTTGCAGGATGCGTGATGCAGTGTATAATCACACACTGGTGCGAGACGATGCTGCCGTGGTTTGGGTGTGTGTAAACTTGCGGGGCGGTGTGAAGGGCGGACTTAGTCGCAGCACTATAGTGTGATCTCTGTGAAGAAGTGGCTAAATGGTGCCCATCAAATAAGCAATTAATAGTAAATGACTAAATGGGAATCATGTTAATATGGAAAATTACAGTGTTGCATCGTGATTGTATTTCATGTGCTTGTAGAGTTTTGTCAGTGATTATAATTTATATTAGTTACTTTTTTCTTTGCATCGTCAGATCCGACCGAAGACCGAGACAACAGCGAGGCGATCACTGACAGAGATAACTCCCCGATCAGCAAGACGTCAGTGAAAATGGTGAGTTTTGTGACAAAGACTTGTGAAAACAGGAGGTGTGAAGCTTAAAGTGCTGATTTGAGCATATGTGGGTAAACAGACTTGATGAGGTCACATTAGCTGTTGTTTTCTCCTAAAGGTTCCTCGTGAAGCTGTCGGTCTCAGGCAGAGCGTTGATCTGCAGGAGACACGGGAGGACATCTGTGCAGACCTGAAGCAGGTATATTGGACTGTCTTTGTTGTTGTGTACTTAAAATGACAGTTACCCTAAAAAAGATTGTTTTTCTCCTTTCTGTTGTACCCCATCTCTGTACAAAGCTCCATGTTTTAAAAAAGACATTTGGAAAAACTCTACTTGCAAAGACACGATTTTTGAAATGTTTGGTTTTACTTGTGTGTTTGGTCTTTGTGCAGTTTCAGACTGAGCCGGTTCCTCCCTCCTGTGAGCTTCCTGCGTTTGGTGAGTGATTCCTTCTTCTGATCATGCAACACTCACACAGAGCAGGCTCAAACTTTAAAGTCATGTATAATTTTTAAGGGAAACTTACAACAAACTGCAGCTTTAGATAATGACACCGAAAAGGTAAAACAATTGACAAAAGGTAAAAAGTCCCACTCAGGAAATGTAGGCATGGCAGCCGGAAATACATTTTGTTAGTGATTTCAGAAGACACAGTATGAGACATTGCACTTATTTGAAGTATTTTGATGATGGATTGAGATTGTTACACATCAGGTATCGTCTAAATAATCTGTGTTTGTCTCTGCAGCGCTGCCAGCTGACACTGACGCCGCAGCCAGCGAGACACACACCTGCACAGCTTCCTCTCAGGACTCGGTACAGGATTAAATCCACAGAATACTAAAATCAAACTAAAAAGTAATCTATTATCTAACACGTGAGGTTTGTCTTTATGGGTGCTCAGGGTGACGGGGTTGAGGAGGTGACCTGCTCTGTGGAAGAGGCCTGTTTGATGCACGTCTGCACAGGTATCAGACTCAGTGTCTGCAGGATGACCAGTGAAACATGCAGAGTGATTCCTGTGGGACTTCTCAGTGGTATCACTGCTCTGCTGTACACTCGCTGGCAGTGGAAGCAGCATTCTTTCTTCATGTGTAGAGGCTTATTAATGATTTGGCTTTTTATTCCTTTGCTCTGCAGAGCATAATGAGGGACGTGATGATGGCAGAGTCGGCGGCCTGACAGCAGAGGACATTCAGGCTCTGTGGTCTCAGCTCAGAGTGAGTACAACACACATCATGAAAACTTCAGAAATTATGAGGGGGGGGATTAGCAAATTAACTGTTTACATGATAAATTCAGCATATTGTTAATTTCCACAGGAATAGCTATATCAGTACAACATAGCACATATATGTTAGATCAATGTTGCAGTCAATCAATTACAGTCACTGTTGCTTCAAATCATCGACATATCGCAGGCTGTGATAATAATAACAAAATCTACTTTGTGTTTAGTATATTGAAATTAATTCATTTTTTTGTATTTTTTTCATCTAAAAACAGTGACATGACAAAAACCCAGTATTTAAAGGGTTAAAATTCTGCACATTAATGAATGATATTTGATATTTATGATTAGGACTGATGTTGGTTAAAATGAATTCAATAAAAGCAGAAAATAATATTAACATATAATATATTTTAAAGCTTGATTTTGAAATGTTCATTTTATGCAATATTGAAGCGGGCCAGTTCGAATCAGTTTTAGCAGCAACATAAATCCAGTCAGTTGTTGTTTCTGTTGTCGTTGAGCCGCTGTGTTAGAAAAAGCTGTTTTTGGGATGTTTGGTGTTTCAGAGTGTCTCGGTGAATGAAGATCTGACCTCTGCTCTTCCTGAAGGTAAACTCCGCCTCAGTGTTGTCAGATTGTATCTTTACTGTATGTTTCATATGTTTTTATAGTTTTATTTAAAATGTTTCTGTGTGTTTGCAGCTCTGCCTTCTGTCTCTGAGCCACCAACGTATCCAGATCTGGTAATAAAACTCAATCAACACGAATCTGAAATTAAACACAGAAACATCCCGTCACTGACGGAGGAATTCTGATTTCATTGATTTATTGATTTATTTATTTCCTTTTCAGAGCGGGCTGGGTGAGGAGGTGACGTGTCTCGTCGGTCCGACAGACATCTGCAGAGGTATCACACATGATGAACAAAGAAATGTACCAGCTGTTAACCCTTTGAAACCAGAGCAAATTGGTTAGATTTATTTTGAAAGCATGGGGGAAAAGTGTCCACAAATAGCAAGAAAGAGACCTGTTTCTTTAATTTCTTATTTATTTATTTATTTTTTAAATGGGGAAATAAAAAAATCAAAAACTAGGAAAAATGTCCAGAAAACTAATTTCATAATATTTCTTATTATATATATTTAAAAATATGTTCCAGAAAAAAATAAATACTTTGTTTTTTTTTTAATTTTCTGTGCTTTTTTGGGTTATTTCTAGTTTTTTATTCTTTTTTTAAAAATATTTTCTGATGATCTTGTAACTTTTTTACTCATTTCTTACCAACTTTTGTGCCTTGTGTTATTAAGTTGCTCGTTGGCTTCTCGTGTTTTTTTAGAAATCAAACCAACTCGCTCAGCGATTTAGGCAAAAATTAATTTATACATAAATATTTTATCAGTTGCAGACAGGGACCATGTTCTGCTGGGATGTGAGTCTGAAGACAAACCGGAGGACGGCGAGCAGCTGCTGGAGACGCCCTCCAGTCCAGAGGAGGTAACTGTTTACTTTCAGGGACAAAGAAGACTTCCTGTGGTTGACCTTAGTCTTCAGTCCACAGTTTGTGTCCAAACGTGTGCAGAGAGCTTAGAAAAGTTTGTCCTGTGAACAGGAAGTGATGATCAGGTTTTAGGACTTTATGTGTCTGATCATCATGAATGTATTCACCGTTACCGTGGATACTAAGCGCCGCCTCAGCCAAGAGGTGATGAAACAAACACAAACGATGGTGGCAGAGACAGCGTCTCACAGAACCTGAGTTTTGGCTTTTTATTGTTAAAGAGGCTGCGTGTCTTTTTCCACCGATGTCCTCCAGGGACTGGGACAGGGACACACTGTCCGCAGTGTGGAGGACAGTGTTTTCAGAGTAGAGTAGCTCGTCTCAGGAATAACGTTAGCTCAGCACGGTGTAAGTTTCAAACATAAGATCAAAACACTTCCTGTCAGTTCAGAATTTGTGGCTGATTTTCCAGGATTTCAGCGAGCGTGTCCCTGAGGACGAGAAGTCTTCTGCTGACGACGACAGTTTCGGTAAGCGATGCTGCTAATGTCAGAAGTACAGGCACACATCAAAGAAAATAATACATATTTAAAGTGGCCATTATCTGCTCGTAGGTATAAAGCTACTGTCGAAATAAAGTTAAATTCTAAAATAAAGTAAATTATTATTATAAAGCAGGACTCCGTCTTCGGTCTAGTCTTCATCACTTGTGTCCCTTCAGAGGACGTTATGTTCACATTGTTCCATGTGCTGCCAGATAACGTTGTGTGTTTCCCTCAGAGGCTCAGCTGTGGAAGATCTCTCACCTGTCTCTCATCCTGATCGACGGCTCTGCTGACGCGCTGCCGGCCGAGCGTCAGCCGGAGGAGTGACCGCCTCCACTGTCTTTGCTTTGTCTTTCATCAGACACGTTTATCTTCAGGGACCGCAGGTTCCAGTTCAGTGTTTTCTGTTTCTTTGCCGTTTGTCCTCAGCGTGGTGAGCCGTCAGCTCATCTTCAGCCTTTAACGTGTTCGTTTCATCGTTCCTGCTGAGAAACGAGCGTCCGGTTTAACGCGTGAGCGGAAGCGCCTGTCAGTGCGTCAGGAGTTAGAGTCCGCGTGTTCTCTGTTGTTTCTGATGATCTGTGTGATCAAAGTGCTGCGTAATTCTTTAAAAACTAATCAATCTTTTGTTGAATATAAGACAGATTTCAATGCTTGATGTCAACTGTAGTTTTCGAGACAGTTTTCTGTATTTTGTGTCAAAACATGCAGACTTTGAAAATATATTTATGTTGGCACAATAAATATTACAGATCTTTTGAAGAGTCGTGGTTTCCTTTTTTTTGTTTGGGCTTAAAGGGACTATAGATCTTTGTAAATTATGCTGTTTTGTCTTTTTTTTAAATCACCAAACATCTTTAAAGAATAAAAATTGCAAAAAAAATCTTTAAAATATATATACTACATATATAAAATATATATATATATATATATATAATATTGAAAAACTGCTGATTCAGACTCAGCGGTCATGTCAGATAATGTATGGTCTGTAAAATTTGCCTCCGAGTCATAAAAAAACAAACATATTTTTTAAATGTGTAAGAATCATGTTGTAAATACTTGTTAGTTGTGGACCTCGGGAGTTTAAAGAAGCATGTTCCTCCAGAGCTTTATTTTTAGCTTTCAAAGCTCAAAATTAGTCTGCAAACCTGGAAATTCAAACCACTTAAATCCAAAATTGTATTTGTATACAAAGCAGCTTTATTGGGTTTGTGTTCGGCAGATATTTGTGTATAAAAGTCGACGGCTGTTCACGTCACTGACCGGATCAACGGGACTGAGTGAAGGCACGTCTTTAACCCTTTAACCCCAAACCTCTGAAACATGAGAAAATAGATCAGTTTCTTAAAAAAACAAACAGGAGCACGTTGGCAAGCAATGTCCTGAAACACCCCCCCCCCAAAAAAAAAAAAAAAAAATTAGTCAAAGTTTACACAGAAATGATCAGAAAATTAGCTGGGGCTTATTATTAGATATTTTTTAGATAAAACGGGGGAAAGTAACCAACTTTATTTACAATTCTCATTTAAATATTTTAAATTATGTTTTACAAGGAAGATTTTAGTACTTTTTTAGTACTGTCTTGATGTTTTTTGGGCTCATTTTCAGGTAATTTTCTTGTAATTTCAAACTAATTTCTTGCTCATTTTTTCGCCCTCTCTCCGTGTTTTTGACAGAATCAAACGTCGCCTCCAAGAGTTAAATAATCAGTTAGTGTTTGTGAGCTTGAGTGCTGATTTGCTGGTGTAGCTGCCCTCTGTAGAATCAGGATGGATATATCTGCTTTCTTTTCTTGATTAACAGTTCATCGTACGAGTCAGCGTAATTTAATAATGCCCGTCTCCAGATTCGGCTCTCGTTCTAGGTCGTCCTCTATAATCACACTGCAATCGTTGTGTCTGCGCTGAAGCTCGTGTGTCCAAAGAGACAGACGGTGTTCATGTGATCTCTGTTTCTGTACGCTCAAAGAGGAAAAGGATTAAAAGCATTTCTCTGAGAAACTGCAGGTAACAGTGAAAAGATTCCGGCGACATTCAGGCCTCGTGAAACAAACACTGGTACACCGAGCGAGTGTTTCTGATCCGTCCACAGAGACAGATCTTCCCCGCTGATGAGGTAGAGACGAGCTTTTCTATCTGTCCCTGCTCCTCGGTCTGGTTGAAATGCCCGCTAAGGCCTGGCTTGACATTTTGGGAGCGTTCCTCTGAATCCCACAGAGTCGTTCAGCCGCCGGCCCGGCAGTCCCGGCAGTCCCGAGGACGTCCTGCGGCGCCAGGCGGCTCAGATGGCGGACTGGAGCACAGTAATGTTAGTTCCTTGAATGAGGTTGTCATCCTCGCCATCGATCAGACGGTCCCACTGATTAAAGGTCTTATCCAGACCTGCAAAACAAAACATTTCAAAAGATGCATTTTGGCTTTAACAAACTTCTGATAAACCTGTGAGATACCAGAACTGACCCGAGCTTCGAGAGAACTTTATCAGGCTACGTCCGCAGACTGAATATAAAAGACCCCTTGTGGAAACACGTCAATTTAAAAAAAGATAAAAATTCATTTTAAATCCACTGTTCCTCCGTGAGATTGTGGACTATCAGCTGCCAGAAATCCCTCATGTGTGGCCGCTCCCACGTATAAGGGGCCCACCTTCCCATCATGGCTCCATAACACGCCTACGGACTGGAAATAATGACGGCTAGTGCAGCGCTAGAAATTTATGTGAACTAAAAGACGCTGAATAACTTCTGACTGAGTTTTAGAGTGAGTGCTCTATCTCAAAATCACGAGTTTATTCGGACATTGGAAAAGCGTCTGTGACAGTGAAACTGTGAAAAGTCCTTCGGTTTAAAGCTGAGAGTCAAACTTCATTCTTACTGTCATATCTGACAAAGTAAAACAACAACCGGGAACGAGAAAACAAGACGAGACAATATTATTTTGCCATTACTGAAAAACTGAGATGATTTTGTTAGTTTGCAAACGTAACTGACACAATGTAAGGTGGTTTTTTTATTTATGTTTCGATGTGCTATAATTTGGATGAAAAAAACTGACGCGGCGTGCAGCCTTTATAGTTATCGCTTCTCATTGAGCAAAGAAATTTCTGGTCTCGCTCTTAAATTGCCTCGTGTTTCCATCGACACGTGAACGCCCGATGCACCATGTGAGATGCACTCTCAGCTGTGTTTGGATGTGCGGAGATTATTTCTGAAACGGTGCTCAAACGCTCGTGTGTACGGAGATCATTTTAGTTTTAAAACACGTTTTAAACTGAAAACGTATAAGTGTGGGTGTGGCCTTACCAAGATGGCGTTGCAGAAAGGCTAGTGTTGCTTTGTTGCAGAGGTTCATGGCGATTTCGGGGTCGATCTCTCCCTTCAGCTTCATCAGTTTACCGATCCAGTTGCCGGTCAGGAAGGTGAAGTCCGGGAAACTCTGGTGCACCGTGCCTCTGACGAAGGAAAACGTCGACAAGAGTCAGAATCAACGAGACGAAACAACAAAGTACATTTAACCCAAATAGAGTTGGTCTGCTGTACTTGATGGTGATCATCTTCCTCTGGATGACCGCTGACTCCAGCTTCTTCATGCGGCTGATGTTTCCCGCCCACTGGAACTTCTCCGAGTTGATGAAGAAGATCGGCTGCTTCACCCGCGGAAAGATCTCGTCATCTAAAGGGAACATCCAGGCGTCCAGCGCTACGCCACACCTGATCGGAAAGACGGTTTCCAGGGAGACAAGAGACAAAACCCAGCATCATCAGCAAACAACTGAACCGCTGAGAAACCGGAGACGAGGATTTGGGATTTCTAATGAAACTGTTGAGCGACAGACTTCAGAAAACCACAGCCTGCAGGTGGTCCGGCCGGCAGTGACATGTCGCCCAATCACTAGAAAATGTTTGTGTTGCATTTTTTTGCAAACGGTGTGAAACATTTGTACGTTATTTTGCAGCAGCAAAACGACGATTTGGTCGCACAATGGCTGCATTAAACGCTGCGAAACACCCCCCTGAAATACAGCGATTTATTCTTTGTGTTTCCATTTGGGCTATTTTACTTCTTTTTTTTTTTTTTTTTTACATTTTTACAATTTGTGCAATTTGAGGGTTAATGGCTCTTAACTGCATCATGTAAAAACATAATTGCCATGTTTCATATGTTTCATCCGTCCTCTCTGTAACAAGGCCGTACAATAATAAAAGAGGGCGGGATTATTACTGTAAATCCACATACTTGAATTTAACCTCTTTGCACAGAGCTTCGATCACCGTTGCTCCCCCGAAGGAATGACCCACCGCTGCGATCCTGCACAGATCCATGGAGTTCTGCTCAGAGACGAGAAGATGAGTAATCAGATTACATTACTCTACTTTGTTAGTTCCTACATTTTAAGGCAAGTTAGACTTTTTTTAATGCAACTCGAAGTGAAATTGAACACAACTATCAGTGATGCACGATAATGATTATTTCAGCCGATGCTGATAAACCAACAGCTTCTCGTGTCCGATAAGACACAGATAAGCGATAACTTCTTTGTGTTCGTTTTGCATTTCCTGAGGGTCTGAAAGTACAGATGAATTTAATTTGTGCATTTTCATTAAAAAAAACAACAATTCAGACAAAAAGCTGTAAAAGAAAATCATTTTCAAGACCAACATTTTATATTTTGGGTTTTTTTCCCCTCATCTTCTTATGTCAACTTGAATTGTATAAAAATAATGCTGTCTGAGACATTCTGATACCGGCGGAGTCACCGGTGTACCGGGTTTCTTTGAACGCACCCAGCTCTGCCCCTCCAGCGTGTGGCGCTCTAGGCGACCTCCTGTATCTCCTATAAGAGCCGCCCTGGACGGTATATTTCCTCCTCGTTCACTGATGATCTAAAAAAGTCGCTAAGTGTTTCTCCTGTTGCATTTTTAAAACAATGCCGCTGAGAGGCTCCGAAAAGCTGCTAAATAGCAATAAAGTCGGCACGTTAGTTGTCCTCTCCTCCGTCCCCCTGGGACCTTAGATCGTCTCGCTCGTTTGTTTTTGGACGTTGAAATGTTGTTTTATTGCGTAACATCCGTAACAGTGTCCCCTACACTCCAGAGAAAACACCGATTGATGGAAAATCTGGTCAGTGGTGGGGAAAGAGTTAAAAAAGAAAGAAAAACAAAGGGTTAAACCCTGCTGCTGACTGATGACCTGTTGTGATGACATATGCAGCAGTTTGACGCAGCATAATGCAGCGTGTGTGGGACTGGAGGAGCGAAACCATGGCAACACTGGATGAATCAACCCAGTTTATGCTTTTTATTATCGGTTCTGTTTATCGGCTAAAAAAGTCATTATCGTAATATTGGTATGACGTCTTAAGTCCCATTATCGGGCCGATAATTATTGGTTTTGTTTAACTCAATTCTCAGAACCATTATTTCTGTGTTTACTGCTGATATTTGATTTGTATTTGCTGGTATTGATAAGGGTTATTGTTATTTATTCGTTTTGTAATGTTTCTCTCGTGTTTAATTCTTGGGCCTCAGTTCGGCTTTATTGTTTGGCTCTTACAGTTATGTTGCCTCCTTCTTGCTGTTTGCCTCGTTTTTTTAAATCACTTCGTAAACTCTTTTTTTAAAGGTGCTATATAAATAACATTGTTATTATTATCAATTTCAAAAGAAACTCGTGGAAAAATCGGGTTACCTCCAACGTCGTCCAGTCAAACTGTGTTTGCAGAACGTTTTGCACTGGAAGTCCTGAGTTGATTTCAGTGAGTTTATTCAGAGCCAGAATACATTCGTCTGCTCTCTGTTTCACCTGGAACGACACAAAGATTTAAACAAGTGATCGAGGAAAAAGCACCTGCTACATTTTGCTGTAATTCAACATAAATTTAAGCTTTGAAAATACAATATCAAAAGTCGAGTAATGTTTAAAAATGACGAGGACAGCAGAGGTTAATGGGTTAAAGTTCAAATGACAGACTTATCACATGAGAGATCAGCGTGAAGAAAGGAGGGTGTGTTTGATTTAAACACGCAGCAGATCGTCTCTGAGAGGAAAGTTCACGTTGTGTCATCAGCCAAACCTGCAGAGGAGTTCAGTCTCCACCTGAGACTGCCGTCTCATTCACGTCTCATTCACGCCTCATTCACGCCGCCGTCATCGTGTTGACAGACCTGGATTCCTGCTCCAGCAGTAAACTTAATGCCGGTTGATACCTGTTTGTTTCGGAGGGGGAATTCGCTCTCTCCGTGCCGCAGACTTCTGTAGTACATCCACTCTCTCACCAGGTCGTCTTCGGCTGAGGTGGACGTTTTAGGCGCGTTGTCTTTTGCCTTCTCTGACTCTGTCTTCTCACGAAAATAATACGTGGCTGAGGCTGACTCGTCTCTGCGGACACAAAGAAATACACAGAGCTTCAAAATGATAATAAGCCACAAAAAAAGGCAAAATAATATTGTCTTATATTGTTTATTTTCTAGCTCCCAGCTGCTGTTTTACACAGTAAGGATTTAGTGTTTGACTGTTACGTCAGCTTTTTAACAGCTTTTTAAACAATTTCACTGTCACAGACATGCTCCTGATGTCAGTTCAATCATGAGCTTTACCAGAGTGGTCCCTTAAAGTAAAACTCAGAGATTTCAGAAGTTATTTCTCATCCTTCATAACTTATCAGCAGCAGTGATGGAAAGGCGAGCCCCTTATACGTGGGAGCGGCCACATAGCCATATCATCATATGTCCTAGAAAAGCCAAAAAAGTGCTTCCATTGCAAATACGTCTTTTTCAAATCGTCTGAAATAACACCTCGTGTGAGCTTAAAAACATTTTCACCAAAAATGGGAATTTTTTCAAAATTGACACGTTTCCATCAGGCGTATTTTATATGAGCAGTTTCAATGTGTGCAGTTTGAGGGTTAATGGAAACGTATCTACGGTCTTTAGGTTGTCAGAGGCGGTCTCACTTTGGTCTGTAAAGAGTCTTTTCAAAGTCTCCTAAAGCAGTGAAGGTCAGTCAAATCTTACAAACATTTCACAGGCTGAATGATTCACTGGAAAATGAAGAAAATGGTCACTAAAAGCAGACTCAGCAGTTTCAGCCGTGGGGGTGAATACAACTTTAAGAGAGCAGGAAATATTGGGTTTTATATCAGGCTTAACAAACTTCCTGTTCAAAGAGGTTACAGATCAATAATCTGATAAATCTTATGTGATCTGCACATCCGCTCGTTGCTCTGCTCGTTCAGACCTGAATGTCTTTTTGCTTCATTAAACGTGACTTTTTTTAACAGAGAATTTAAGTTCTGTGTGTCTGTTTGCGGTAACAGACTAAACAAACTAACTGTGACTAAAGCGCCCGCAGCTGAGCAGCCGGTTTGACCTCTGACCGTTCACGCACGCAGCTGTGAACTGGGTCACAACAGCAGCGCGTCCTTTTCTGTGGCTGCAGCCTTTAACCTGCTGCTTAAATTCAGTGGAATCCCACTGTAACCCGCACGAGTGACGGACTGACGCGTCCATTATGTTCATCTCCATACGGTCCCCTTGTCTCTATACTGAAAGGAAATGTGATGAGCTGGTCGGTTCTGCTATTGTCTGCACACCCTTTCCACTTCTACTCCACAGATAAACAGACGGCCGCGTGCAGAGGAGACCGCCCTCTGTTTTTGTCTGCTTGGCCAACGCTCGGCTCCAATTTCCTCCGACTCACGCGGCCTTCGTTTCAAACGCTCAGTGCGCATGTCGTCAGTTTAACGCAGACAACTTATCCGTGTTCGTTTCAGTCCAAGTCAAAGTCAGCTTTACTGGCAATTCTGACGTTTGTTGGACATACAGGAATAGAAACTGTGTTTCTCTCCACACTCACAGAGCGAATACGTAAAACGACATGAAGAGAATAGAAAAACAAAGAGAAAAGCCAAAATTTACATATGTGTGTGTGTGTCTGTACATGGAATTAAATAATCGGGCAATAAAAATAAGAAAATACAGACATGATGTATATACAAACCTACATACATGAGCTATATAATTAATATATAAATGATTATTTCACCAACAGAATAATCTTTTGTATATTAATTACTCACTTTGACGTTGAACTGCCTCCACAGTGAAGAGTCGACAGATTATCGGGGCCCATATTTGGCATTTTTCCAATAAATCTGTATTGGTGTTTTATTTTAACGATCGCCAATAAAAATCATTAATTAAAAAGTGCAAATGAAGTGTCAGCATGGGAGGCGCTTTTACTCTGTAAAACCTTGGGGAGCTATTTTTAGTCATTTTTTTAATTTCAGCTTTTAATAAGCAAAAAAGTTGTTGGGAACTTGCTGTATTTCAGTTTTGACTAAACATTTGCTTAATGGCATTTAAGTAATGTTTCATTTACCCCGCAAGAAAAAAAGATTTCTTCACGACTTCGATGTAAAAAGCAGCGAGTAACTGATACAAAGAAATGATCATTTTGTGGGTGAAACTGTCCTTCAACCCTGGTGTGTGTACTGTAAGAGGTGTCCTGTTTTAGAGAAATAAATACATGCATCCATATAAAGATTAAGAAATTAAAATATTAATGAATTAAATTAAAATATATTGTACCTGTGTTCCACGGACGCCACAATGAAGCCCTGAGAGGCCAATTCTGCACAAATAGCTGAATACAAAGTCCTGGGAAACAACACGGGATGTAAATAACAGCGTTCGTGTTAGTTTATAGGTGAGCAGAACCTGACATTCGTATCGTGTGAAAACCGACTGTGTTTACCTGAAAGCTCCGAGGCCGTGAGAGAAGATAACGACGGGACATTTTTCATTTGATTTAAATGGAGCATCCAGGTAGGCAGGAATCTTAAAGGACCCTGCAACAAACAAATCAAAAAACACTCTAAAGCTGCATACCTGTGTTTTTCTTCATTTTCAGACACTTTATGAAAAGTTATCAGACTTTATTTTCCCAAAACTCGGCGTCATGTCGCAGATTTTTCATCTTTCAGGCAAATGTTGGTTGAGTGAGCGTGAACATTAACGTGCAGAAGTTTGGCCATTTATGATTGTAGTGGGCACCGTTTCTGCTTTCACTTTTATTTGGCTTGGTAAAATATTTGAAAGTACAGATTGATGTGCAACATGGCCAAAAATACAAATTATAATTATTGATAATAATAATAATAATAATGTGTAAAGCACGTCTCATACATAAAATGCAGCTAAAAGTGCTTTAAATACAAGAGTGCTTAAATTTAAAACCCTCATCATATGTTGACATATATATATTTATTAATAAAATCACTGTGATAATCATTATTAAGGTGATTTAAACACAAAAATAGAATGAGGGGGAACCAGCGTCTGCATGGAAGGAGTTAAAACTGTAAAAGAAAAACTAAAACACTTGGAAACATTTTCAGTAGCAAATTAATGTGTTACAGTCGTCAAAAAACATGCACAAAAAAACCCTGGTACGGTCCAGGAACGTTCTGCGTATTATTGATATGAGGCAAATTACCAAAGAGATAGTTGAAAATCCGTTCACTGAGACTGCGGTTGATTTTCATGAAGTCGGCCAACCCGTTAAAGTACTCTCTGCACGGGATCCAGTCTGGTTTTTCCGCCTTCTCCGTCTCTTGACACGGATAGTAAAGCCGGAAGAAGCTGCCCTGTGAACGGGACAGAACATTTTTACAATGAATTTTAAATGTTTACATCATATTTCATAGTTAGTGTGTGGCTCTCAGACAACAAGTGATTTGAAATCTGCCACAATTTCAAACGTCAGTGTTCCCGCAGATCCTAAAAACGCCCTAAAGATACTGAATTCATTCATCTAAAAATAAAGCCTTAAAAATGTCTTTAATCGATATTTCAAAACTCTTAAAAAATCTAAGAAATAGGAAGCAGGATATTTTGAATAAAGTTGTATTGTAAAATCTCAAAATAATTGGTGATATCGATTTTTTAAATAATTTACCGGACGCCTCTTCCATCGGCGTCATGCAGATCATGATAGAAGAATAAAGGCTTTATTTTTTTTTAAACATATAAGGTAGATTATCTGACATCTATCATGCTTTGTGTTAGAAATAAAGGTTTGGGTGGTGAAGTGTCCCTTATTGCTGTTTTTTTGTGTCAGTTCATGTTTTTTTTCCTTCAGTTTTTAGTTATTGTAAAAATGGTCTTAAATTTAATCACGAGTGGCAAAAAACACTTTAAAAGTCTGAAATATAACTCGCCTTAAACTTCACGAATCTGGAAATGTGGAGAAGTACGCACACTTCTGCTGCCCGAAAACTACATTTGGCCAATTTTCACCTCTGCCCCAAAAAGTTTCAGAGAGCCTCCGTCCAGCGTCGAGCGCCTGCCGTTATTCTGGAGCCGCTCTCGTTACTCATTAACGTTATTATAAACATTATTTAACATGCACTGCTCCGTGTTTTGTATTTGTGGATGAGCAAACTGCTCGTGCTGCCCGATGTTTTTGGTACTTAATATGTTCGTGACGACAAATTAAGTCAATTATATGAGCGATACTTATGTTTAAATACCAGTTTTGGTAGATTGATGTCTTTATTTCAAACATGTAAAATACATAAAAAAGGCCTGACGTATACGCACCGACATACACACTCAGGATAAATTTACAGATAAAGAACCAGAAATCTCGGCGTTTATCAACGTTTTGATCTTTGATCATTTAGAGCCGAAGCACTTTAATACCGGAGAGATTAACGGGGCTTCAAACGTCTACGATTTCATATTTTATGATTTCAAATAGTTCAAATTAAGATCAATGTGACCCGGATGAACTGATTATTTTTACCCAGCCCTTAAAGAGGTCATTATGTACCATTTCCAACTTATCTTTCTTATTTATCACATTATTTATTTTCTTTCGGGGTAAAAAAGCTTCTGTTACACTGTCATTTCAAAGCAAAGCACAACAAATACTTCTCTGCCTGCATAAATAAAAGCACATCCGGACAGAGGACGGAGGACAGCGTCCACATGTCCTCTTACCTTGGCGGTGCGGTCCATCATGAAGTCGGTGCATCCCACAGCGTTCGGGCCCTTCGCTGGAGGGATCCCCAGGTGGTTACTGCAGGCGTTCCCCATGGCGAAGAGCGTGTACCTCCTCTGGTCTGTCAAATCAAAAAAACACTTATTTGATTAAACACTCTGGACAGGAAGTCGGGTTTCGCAATATGCTGTTATCGACGATGGCCACGATACTCAGTTACACAAAACAGCTTTATTTATTTGGTTTCTACAGAGCACACAAACATTTAGAGATGAACAGCCGACAGGTGTGAGGACTAACAGGAGACTATGACAGTGGCCTATTAATGTAAAAGCAGAGTTTTAATGAAGTAATTATACTTACATATGGACTTTAACTGAGATTTTACATTTCTGCCAACTTTCACTTTTACTCCATTACTTTTCTCTTCAGGATCTTAGTTACTTAGTTACAAAATATGGATGAATGAAAGAATTTAAATCCTCAAATTGATGAAAAAGACCTTGTTTTTCCTCCAGTAGTTCAATACTTTAATATAAATATATATATATATATATATATATATATATATATATATATATATATACTATTACATTTACTATAATAAAATGACTTCTGATATTTAAGTGAAGTCATTTTTTCTGGTCAGAAATCTGTACTTTTACTCAAGTTTGGCTTTAAAATACATCATTAACCTCTGAGTGACAGTCATGATAACATGACGTGACAAAACACACACACACACACACACACACACACACACACACACACACACACACACACACACACACAGACTACTTCTGCAAAGTTGCAAAGTCAAACTGCTGAAACTGGTTTCAGGTGGTTAATTTTAAACGTCAGCAGAAGAATGTAACAATATTTTTAACACTTTGGTTGAACATTATCAAATTGATCTTTTCCTTTGAATTATCGCTGATTTCTGTTGATTTTGGGGAAATTACAGTTTAATGTTGATGAATAATACTCGTGTATGCTTTTATCTTCAGTTATCTTCAGTGAAATAAATAATTAACTGCTTCATTAACAGCTCCGTGTTTGAGGAACGACAACGCCACACACGGACAGAACATGCAAAAATGACTCGGAAACTGGTGAAATGTAACTAAATACACTTACTCAAGTACTGCACTTAGGTACAAATCTGAGGTACTTTTCTTCAGTATTTCCATTTTATGCTACTTTCTACTTTCTACTCAACTACATTTCAGAGGAAAATATTAGAGTTTTGACTCCACTAGAATTATTTTAAAACTTTACTTTGTATATTCATATTTTATATCAATAATGTACATTTGCAAACAGTTTATTATGATATATTCTTATAGGTTAAATGACTAAAGGAGTACACAGAACTATTGAAATGAACTCCACCTTTACCTGCTGCAAAATTAACCTTTTAAAACCTGGATCAACATGCTGCATTCAGATGTTTTTCACAAGCATTTGGACCTTTTAAACAGGAGCACACTGACTTTATTTCTTTCAAAGATACTGGAAAAAA
This sequence comes from Plectropomus leopardus, assembly GCF_008729295.1. NCBI lineage: Eukaryota > Metazoa > Chordata > Actinopteri > Perciformes > Serranidae > Plectropomus > Plectropomus leopardus. The sequence continues at coordinate 1,312,081 of NC_056478.1, forward strand.
AACTATCAGTAATTTGACAAGAAATGTCTCAGAAATTTCTTTTTTCAATTGAAAAACAAGATACAAGGTAGATTTATTTGTAATTTTTCTTAAATGAAAAACAAAGAGAAAATGACCTGATATTTACCATTTAAAAAATCACCAAATTAATAAATAATTAGGTAAAAAAACAAGAAAACTATATTTAGAATTATTATAAGTATATATTTAAAATTAGGTGATAGAAAATATACTATTATTATTATTATCTTCATTTTATTCGATCACCTCTTCCAGTGATTTCCTGTTTTTGTTCTTTTACTTTTCTTTTATTGTGCTAATTTTAGGTAATTTTCTTGTAGAATTTTTTTTTGTTACTAATTTCTTGCTATTTTTGAGGGCTAATTTCTTCCTCGTATATTCATTGCCTTCTTTCTTTTTTTTATTTTTTTGAGAAACCAAGCCAGTTTGCTCAAGTTTCAAAAGTTGAAAACAATGATCAAATAATTGTATTAATAATTATAAATCAACAATACAAGATATATTATTCTGAAATGGGTCGTTCTGCATAATGAGTATTTTCACTTTAGGTACTTTAAGTATATTTTGATGCTCATACTTTTGCACTTTAACTTAAGGTTGAGATTAATTGCAGGATTATTACAGTATTATTACACAGTAGTATTACAGCTTTTACTGGAGTAAAGCTCTGAATACTCTGTCCACCGTGAGTCATGAGTAATACTTCACGTATGTGTGATAAGATCACAGATGTAACTCAGTGGGTCAAAGTTCACCTGTTGGTGTAACGTCACCTCACATCTGCTGTGCACGCGCTGGAGGTGGACACGGTGGATTAAAACTACAAATAAAAAAAGTGTTTTTTCCCACCTGTCCTCGCGCACCGGTAGATCCTCTTTAATAAGTGAGCAGATCCTCCATGAGACCGCAGAGACGTCAAAGCTGGTCTCTGCTGGTTAGCCGTTAGCAACAGAAACACTCATAAAACTAACCTCAGCTGTGTGAAGAAAACGACACCTACTGGAGATACAGAAGGACCGCGTGCCGACGGTACTACATCGGTTTGTTTTTTTCTCTAAATAAATAAATGAAATAAATTCCCGGTGTGAGTGACTCGGGAGCGGACAGACCGTCTGACAGCCCGCTGCTGTTTCTGTCAGCTCAGCTAGCCGCTGTTAGCATGGGCGGGGCTTAACCGGAGCCGTGAATGAACCGTGTGAGTGACGTCATCGTGACGTGACTCGCCCCAGCCCCCCCAAAAACCCAAAACTTCCCCCAAAATATGAAAACATTTAAAAAATGATCGCTTTGAAACTTGAGCAACTTCACAAGAAATGAGCAGGCAATTTGTAAAAAAAATAAAAAATAATATTAATAATAAAATAAAATGAAAAATACAATATAATTACCTGAAAATAAGCAACTGAAAAAGTAAAAAACTGAAACAAAAAGCAGTTTTCTTGCGCTATTATATACGTGTGTGTGTGTGTGTGTGTGTGTCATTAATAATAATGGTTTTAATGCTGGGGAAAGTTTTCTGAGTGTAACACAAGAAAACAGATGTCGATCCAGGTGTTATCTTCGCGATTATAATAGATACATTTTAGTTCTATTATAATCTATCTATATTTATTTATTTTATGTAAAAAAAAAATGCAAAAACTGCACCGGATTTAAAATTTTTTTAAACTGTGTGTGTGATTCTAAATTTTTCCCAAAATAAAACTGTTTGCACAAACTAAACAGAAAACCCGAGACCTTTTTCACCTCCAAAGTTTTGTCTTTACGTTTTAACTTCTTTAAGTTTTTTAAGTCCAGCAACGAATATTTGTAGCTTCTGGAGAGTTTTATTTATTTTATTTGTTTGTTTGTTTGTTTGTTTGTTTGTTTTAGGGTTACCTGTGTAATCTGCAGTGTTTCAGGGCGCCTCCTCGGCTGCAGGGGGCGGCAGAGAGCGAGAGAAATCAGGCGAGCGGAGTCACGAAGAAGCCCGCAGGAGGATGCGCTGTTAGCTAAAGAAGCTCAATAAATAAACTAATTTATCCGCCGCTGACAGCGTCAACATGAAGCTGGTGAGTAAACGAGCTGTCAGCATCATTAAAGTTTCCAGAGTTAACCTCAGCTGGACTCTAAAAACTGTACGAAGGCGTTTTAGTTGTAGCTAATCTGTTAGCTTAGCAGCTAATATCTCTGTATGTTCTCTCATTCACTGTAGCTAATGCTAACTAGCCAGCTAACAGCTAATCTATGTAAACTATCTAATGTCCGAATTAAGACTAAAATACCGACAAATTTGGTTTATTTAATGTTTTTAGATGGAGCATTTTGTTCTTAGGTGACACTATCAGCTGCGTGTGTTCATTTTTACACACTAAATGTTAATAATGTGAATTTAAACGTATATTAACAGTTAACCCTTTGACGCCTGAGCAGACTGGCTTTATTTATGTTAAAGCAGGAAGAAAACAATGAGCAACTTCACAAGAAATTACAACGAATCAGCGAGAAATTTAACTAACTAAAAGAAAGCAACGTAAAAGTAAAATTTAAACAAAAACAAGTACATGAAAGTGCTAAAAACAGAAGAAATATAATTACTGTTTTATATTTTTTTTGCAATGACACGATTAACGAATATAACTTTCTGGACTATTTTCTCTTTTTCAGAATATCATATGACCCCCTAACTAATTTCAGAGTAGTTTTTTGTCACTTTTTACTTTTTCAGTTTGTGGGACATTTCCTGCCTTTTCCCCCTCATACTTTCAAAATAAATCAAACTGACTTTTTCATGTTGGCATCTGAACGCAGCATAAGACACCTGATGATGATCCAGGTGTGAAAGGGTTAAGGGTACAAATAAACAGTGTAACTTCTGCTTAAAGAGAAACCCATCACCTTACTGTTAGTTATTTCTGTTATATTTTTCCCCTTAGTTTGAGCTAGGTTTATATTTTTATATTTTTCACCTTTCTATTTTTATATTTACTTTATATTGTATTTCATAATTAATGTACATTGCTTTTTTTACTACAGTATTTTAATCCTGATATGTTGCTTTGTATCTGTTCCCCTGTAACTTTGTATTGCAACTGCTACACATCAGTTTACCTCTGGATGATAAAGTCCTGTCTTATCTCAAACAGTTTAAAATACAATAAACACAAAACATGCTGGGGTTAATAAACGTGAAGACAGTGTTACAGTTTGAAGAAGCAAAAACAACATAGAAAATAAGCAAAAATGGATCTTAATAAATAGAATAACTGTAAAGACAGTAAGACATTACATGAAGCCAGACTAAAAGGAAAGGCTTTTGGCTTTCACTTATGTTTTAAAGTATCAGATGGATTCAACTCATGAGGACACTTTTCTGTTAGATGAGTCAAAAAACAAGCTGTTGATGATCATCGACACACGATTTGGCGTCCTGTTTATTCTGCTCTGTATCCGTCCCGTATCGAGTTGTTGACGCAGTGACGTTTGTCCCTCGCTGCTTTCTTTCCGTGTCTCAGTATTGTCTCTCTGGTCATCCGACGTTGCCCTGCAATGTCCTCAAGTTCAAATCCACCACCATCATGCTGGACTGTGGGCTGGACACCACCTCCGTCCTCAACTTCCTGCCCCTTCCTCTCGTGCACAGGTGAGTCCCCGGCACCAGGTGACGGCTTCATTTTTTTAATTTTTTTTTTTTTTCAAAAGGACATTGAAATACAGTTAAACACTTTTGTTTTTTATACAAGCAATAACACTGATGGATATTTACGTCAGTTCATAGGGTTAAATATTAAGTGATCATCTTTCTCAGCACTGCAGGAATTTATCGGGCCGTTAATTTGATAAAAAAAAGTTATTCTTTCCATCCCGTGAATATTAGAATAAAATACTATCCAGCCAGTCTTTGTTGATTAATTCTTTTTTGTCTTTTTTAAGTCCACGACTCTTTTTTTAAGTCCACGACTCTCCAAACTGTCTGGCTGGGTCTCTAAGGACGGATCAATAAACTTGGAGAAGGTTTGAGAAATGTTTAAATGCGTTTTCCTTTGAAACCTGAGTCAACATCACTTTTCTGTGCTGCGTTCAAACACCTTTAGTTAGTATTAAACGTTAAAACCCAGATCAGATTTAATGTGGATTAGTTGGAAAAAAGGCAATGAGCAACTTGAAAATTGAATTGAAAATTAAATTTAAAGAAATTTGTGAATTTATAAAATTATTTATAAAAATGGGAAAAAATGTCCAGAAAATTATAATTTTAATTGTCATAGATAGATAGATAGATAGATATACTTTATTGATCTCAAAAACTGAGAAATTGGGATGTAGCAGCGCCATACAGTAAGAACAGAGAATAAAGAGCACACATTATTAATAGAATATAAAGGAATATGCTTAAAAAAAACTAAAAAAAAACTAAGAGACTGTACATATATACATGTGTAAAGTGCGGAACAGTATCTGAATAAATATAAATAAAAATAAAGTCAGCAGTGTAGAATAATAATTATATATTTAAAATGATGCTCCAGAATTATCATTACTTTTTAGGCATTTTTTTCCCCAGGCCAAACAGGTGCTAATTTTCCGGTAATTTTCTAGTACTTGTACCTCTAATTTCTTGCAAATTTTTTGATCATTTCTTCTAAAGTTGCTCATTGCTTTCTTTCATGTTTTAAAGTAATCAAGGCAATTGTCTGAGGTTTCAAATTCTGAAAAGAAAAAGCTATGAAAGAAAATAAACTATTTCTTTCCATCCATCCAGGAGCTGAAGGAGTGTGCAGGACGAGTGTTTGTGGACTCTCAGCCAGAGTTTTGTCTCCCTGAGGTGATACACTCGGCCGTCACCCGTTATTATACAGTCCAGTAATTCGTACGTACCTTTATAATAAATGCTCAATCCAAAATAATAATAATAATAATGATTTTAATTCACCACAGAGAGAACTGCTGGATCTGTCCACCATCGATGTCATCCTCATCTCAAACTACCACTGTATGATGGCGCTGCCGTACATCACCGAACACACCGGCTTCACGGGGACCGTGTACGCCACCGAGCCCACCCTGCAGATCGGCAGGTCAGGAGATACTAATGTACAAATGTTGTTTTATTGTTTTAATATGAATGTAAAAGGAAAATATGCATTTTCTTATTTAACCTTCTAACACTCATTTTTGTCACGGCTTTGTCAAAAGTGAAAGCCAGAGGTCCAAAAGAAATTCAATTTTGTGTTTTGGAGTTTGAAGAATAATAAAATCTCACCTATAGAAATTAAACTTTGGCTGTTGTATTGTGAACCAAAAGTCAGTGGCTGTGTTTTCAGATTTTGAAAAAATGCTGATTCTTGCTGTTGTTTTTGTCAGACTGTTGATGGAGGAACTGGTGAACTTCATGGAGAGAGTTCCCAAGCGCAGTCTGCCACCTGCTGGAAAAATAAAGAAATACAAAGGTAGGAAACCATCAGAAAAACCCTTAAAAAGTATTAAAATGTTTTAAATGATTATTTTTTTGATCAATTTTAGGCCTTAAAAGTCATTAAATAGTCTTCAGTTAAAATGTGTGAGGTCTTAATTGCCACGAGAAATTGAAGAATTTATCTGTTATTTAAATTTTTTTTTGTCATAGTGAGTTTTGTGTGAAAATTCACATTTCTGATGTTACAAATCTTTAAATCTCCCACTGATTCTGAAACTTCTTTTTACTTCACACCTACACTTACCTTTTGGCAAAATGAGGTTTAGTTAATTCACTGTAATAACCATGTTTTTACATGAAATGTGCTTCTGCACAAGGCCACACGTATACTTCTTACCTTTATACTTATATAATAAAGTATAATTGTATTTATACTTACTGTACCTGCGATGCTCGAATAAGACAAAATGATTTGTGCAAAAATTAGTTTTTTCAACATTATTATGAAACGGTCTGTAGAAGCATTAAATTTAAGTGCGTGGTACTTGAGGCATCCTAAAAAACGAGCTGGGTTTCCACAGATCCTTAAAAAGTCTTTAAAGGCACTGGATTCATTCATTTAAAAGTAAGGCCTTAGTTTATATTAAATTGGCTTAAATTAATCTTTCAAAAGTCTTAAAAATGATCAGTTTCTCTGTTCGTTGCACTGTGAAATCTGAATTTTTCTTCAATAAATTATTTGATAAATCCTCCTGTTAAACTCATCACGATGGGAATCCAAGAAGATTCAGCATGAAAAACACAAAATTGCCCAGAAAAATGCTACATATTTCCTCTGCAGTTGGTAAAGCAAATAGATACTACAATAATAATTTAGTGTGTTCATTGTCTTCCGTGTTTCCACTCTCATTTTTATTTTATTTTTTAACAACTGACGTAGATAAGTTATTTTCCAGAGAATAAAAGTCATGATTTATGCTACAATAAAGATTTGCTTTCGGTTACTTTTTACCCGATGTATTCGATGTAAAAGAGTTAGATTTTTACCGTCTGTATGTGACTGTCAGGATGCTGCCTGTGCCGCTGAAGGACGCGGTGGACGTGTGGACGTGGAAACGAAGCTACAGCATGCAGGAGGTCAACTCTGCTCTCAGCAAAGTGCAGCTCGTCGGTTATTCACAGAAAGTGGTGAGAAACTTTTTTTTTTTCTGCATCGATAATGCGTATGCTCGAGAGATGGACCTCTTTTTAAAAAAGTAAGTTTTGTCAAAGTAAAAATAGCCAGAAAGTCATCAGACTTAAGTTAATTTTTTTCATCATTAACACATTAAATTCAAAGACAACAGAAACAAAGTAAAACCATCCAAAGCTGTTTTGAGTCTCTGGTTTGGTCAAAATAATTAAATCTCCTTGTTAGATGTGAAAATATTCTGGCTCTGTACATGTTAACCCTTTGAAAACTGGATGGACATCGCTTTTCTTGTGGTGCGTTAAAACTCCTTTCACGAGTTAATTGATTTCTTTAAAAGCATCGGGGGGAAAAGCAATATGCAACTTGGCAAGAAATGTGCCGCAAACGGCAAGAAATTAATAGATTTAATTACCAAATAAATTATTTTAAAAAAAAGCTAGGGTAACGTTTCCAGAGAGAGCTATATTTATAACTATCATTACTATGTATTTAAAATTATTTTTATAGAATGACTGTAATTTTAAGCAGTTTTTTCTGCAAATTTTCAGGTAATTTTCTTTTTTTTTTCTTTGACTGATTTCTTGCTAATATCCGTGTCATTTCCTCTCCAGTCTCTCTCTCTCTTTTCCCCATGATTTTACTCGTTTCAAACGGTTGAAATTTAAATGGATTTGGGGAAAAAGATTATTTTTGATTCTGTTGTGGTGATTGTATTTGTCTGTTTGTCTGTTTTTGTTTGTATTTGCGTTGCCGTGGCGACCTCTCTCTGCAGGAGTTGTTTGGAGCGGTGCAGATCTCCCCGCTGAGCTCCGGTTATTCTCTGGGAAGCTCCAACTGGATCATTCAGTCTCATCACGAGAAAGTTTCCTACGTGTCGGGTTCATCGCTCCTCACCACACATCCACAGGTCGGCCTGACGCCACAGGACCACACACACACACACACACACACACACACACACACACACACACACACACACACACACATAATGTGATATTTAATGTTTAACTCTAGCTGTGTGTCTGACTGTGTGTTTATGTGTGTGTGTGTGTGTGTGTGTGTGTGTTGTGTGTCTGACAGTGTGTTTCTGACTTTGTGTGTGTGTTTCTGACTGCGTGTGTTTCTGTGTGTGTGTGTGTGTGTATGTGTGTCTGACTGTGTGTTTCTGACTTTGTGTGTGTGTCTGTGTGTGTTTCTGACTGCATGTGTTTCTGTGTCTTTATGTGTGTTTGTGTGTGTATGACTGTGTGTGTGTGTTTCTGACTTATTGTGTGTTTTTTTTACTGTGTGTGTGTGTGTGTGTGTGTGTGTGTTTGTCAGACTGTGTGTTTCTATGTGTATGTGTGTATGTTTCTATGTGTCTATGTATGTGCTTTTTTGACTTTGCTTTTCTGACTCTGTGTGTGTGTGTTTGTTTCTGACTCTCTCTGTGTGTGTGTGTGTGTGTGTGTGTGTGTGTGTGTGTGTGAGAAATGGATTTAAATTAACATGGCAGATCCTTAAATGGTCTCCACAGTCAAAATGAAGCTCTCCTGCTATGTGTCAGTTTTGAATCAGAAATTTGATTCAGTCATCTTGAACCGCTCTGCTCTCACACACTTTTTGAGAAAATGTTTTAGAGAAAATTGAAAAATAAGCTCTTGTTTCACCCAGTTTTGTCTCGTATTGTAATAAAAGTCACTGAGACTTTTTCACGGGACGACTGTCGTGTCTCAGTGTTCTCTTGTTGGTATGTTTTCTCAGCCGATGGACCAAAGCTCCCTGAAAAACAGTGACGTTCTGATTCTGACCGGACTCACCCAGATGCCCACCGCCAACCCAGACGGCATGCTGGGAGAATTCTGCAGCAACCTCGGTAGGTCTGAACGACTGGATAATGTTAAATTAATATGTTTTAAGTCAAATTCTGATATATTTTCATGTATAGAGCATATTTAACCCTTAGTGACTGTTTGTCTTATTTTAGTCTCTTTTCTTCTTCCTGTTGTGATAACTGTGTGTGTGTTGATGCATGTGTCCTAAATGTAGTCCAGATTGTGTATTTGAGTGTAATCAGTGAATTTGCAGCTCAGCTTCCTACAATAAGTCTAAAATACACTGTGGAAACTAAATAGTTACATTCAGACTGTTCAGGTCCAAAAATGCTCCATTGAAACCCATTCAAACTGACATTTTTGATCCCACAGCCATCAGAGCAGAAAAACAGGACTTGTATTATTTCTGGGTGTCATTCTGGGCTTTTGACTCTGAATTTGTCATTTTGACTATTTTCCACCTGATGAGGTCATTTTGACCATATTTGGCATATGGAGGAAAAACATGCTATTTCCACTAGGTGACCTGTCACAATCAGTGCTACTCTGCATGTAGTATATTGAAAATAATTTATTTGTTGTTTTTTTTCATCTAAAACAGAGTGGCATTATGACAGAAATATGGCATTTAAAGTGTTTGATATTTATGATTAAGACTGATGTTAATTAAAAATAAAATCAGTGAAAGCAGAAAATAATATTAATATATAAAAAATTTTATAGCCTGATTTTGGAAAGTGCATTCTGTGTGCAGAGTGACATGAATGTGTGTAATATTAAATTGGGGCCTAAAGGGTTAAATTAATCCCATACTCTGTGGAGTCTTTGCTGATTCTGACTGTTTTAACGTCAGTGTCTGTTGTTCCTCCGTGTCTGTAGCCATGACGATTCGAGCAGGAGGCAACGTGTTGGTGCCGTGCTACTCGTCGGGGGTGATTTACGACCTGCTGGAGTGCCTGTACCAGTTCATCGAGAGCGCCAACCTGGGGACCACGCCCTTCTACTTCATCTCTCCGGTCGCCAACAGCTCGCTGGAGTTCTCACAGATCTTTGCCGAGTGGTGAGCTGTTCATCAAAATGTTCACGTTTTAGTGAAATTACGCAGCAGCTCTTTATCACACAGAGGGACAGATACTGTTCAGAGCTGGCTGCTCGTTTTCCTTTAAAATTTCTGTGAAAAGTGACGATGTTTATATTTTTGTGGAGAGTTTTGCTTGCTCAACAGAGCTTTTTGATGCAAGAATCAACAGCCGATATTACAGCTGATAAGTGTTGCACATTTAGTAATGTTGGCTGCAGCTGCACAGTGTTTCCTGATTATAACGGGGATCATACAGGCTGCTTCAGGTGCTTGATGAAGTTGAGTTTAGCACTCAGAAATTTAAGCAAGCAAGTTCAGTTTATCTAAACAGCAGCTGCTACAGACACCAGTCACAAAGTGCTTCACCAAAAGAAATGTAAATGAAAACACGAATTAAAAAAAATCAAATCAAAACCTAGATAAAATATACAAAAGAGATTAGTGTTCATGTGTACCTTGATAATCGTACATTAATATGATTTTCTACTTTCATTGAATTAATTTTTTTAACCAACATAAGTCCTAATCATAAATGTCAAATGTTAATTAATTTTCAGAATTTTAACCCTTTAAATGCCATTTTTTTGTCATGATGCTACTATGTTTATAGATGAAAAATCACAAAAATGAATTATTTTCAATATACTCCATGCTCAGTAGATTATTTAGCTGCTGACAGTCTGGGATATGTCAGTGTGTGAGTGTAGCTGCTGACAGTCTGGGATATGTCAGTGTGTGAGTGTAGCTGCTGACAGTCTGGGATATGTCAGTGATCAGCAGCTACATTGACTGTGACAGGTCACCTAGTGGAAATAGCATGTATTTCCTCCATATGCCAAATATGGTCAAAATGACCTCATCAGGTGGAAAATAGTCAAAATGACAAATTCAGAGTCAAAAGCCCAGAATGACACCCAGAAATAATACAAGTCCTGTTTTTCTGCTCTGATGGCTGTGGGATCAAAAATGTCAGTTTGAATGGGTTTCAATGGAGCATTTTTGGACCTGAACAGTCTGAAGTTAACTATTTAGTTTCCACAGTGTATTTTAGACTTATTGTAGGAGCTGAGCTGCAAACTCACTGATTACACTCAAATACACAATCTGGACTACATTTAGGACATATGCATGAACACAGACAAAAATGATCCAAAAAATGATGAAATGCATCTAAATACAGTCAAAAACAAATTGTATACAATTCTTATTTACAACAATCCTGACTAACATTGTGTAATGCTGTTAAGGGTTGTGGTTACCTGTTGTAAAATTCTTGTTCTCCTTTTTGAATTCTTCAGTAATAATCTGAGATATTCTGAATAAATTTATGTTTTCTCTCTTTTTAGGCTTTGCCACAACAAGCAAACAAAGGTGTATCTTCCAGAGCCTCCGTTCCCTCATGCAGAGGTGAGTCCTGCAGCCGTGAAGAGCAATGCTGCGTTTCAGAGACGGAGGCAGTGATGGCAGTGTTCACTTTTCACTGCTACACAGAAGAGGTCGACCGATATTGGTTTTAGAGCCAAAACTGTGTTGTTTTTTCAGTTGATCCAAACCAACAAGCTGAAGCACTATCCGAGCATCCACGGAGACTTCAGCAGCGAGTTCCGTCAGCCGTGCGTTGTCTTCACCGGACACCCGTCTCTGCGCTTCGGGGACGTGGTTCACTTCATGGAGCTGTGGGGCAAATCCAGCCTCAACACCATCATCTTCACTGGTAAATACAACCGCATCACAAACACTCTTGTATCAGACAGAAGAAAAGGATGAAACGCCCGTAAACATAAAATCCATGTGACTTTTTTTTCTTTGATGCCACCAGAGCCGGACTTTTCTTACCTGGACGCTTTGGCTCCGTACCAGCCACTGGCCATGAAGTGCGTTTACTGCCCCATCGACACGCGACTCAACTTCCACCAAGTGTCCAAGCTGCTCAAGGAAGTCCAGGTACACTTGTTTGTCACAACTACTTCATCAGATACGGTAAATGCACTGGTTGCACTTTTCCTGTGAGAGAAATAAGCAGAATTAAAGCTGCAAGCAGCAGTGAAAGGTCCCTCGCAGCCCCTCGTACGTCTGTGTCACTGCGCTGCTGTCAGACCATCAGCTGTGTGATCTGCGATGATGAAATGCTGTGGCTGTCAAACACTCTTGTTCTAGTGTCAAAGTCCATCACTTTTTTTACATGATCGTTCAACACTTCTGCCCTCGCTGTGTTTTGACGTGAGATTTTCCTCTGTGTCATGAGAGCGTGAGACGCACGGCAGATGCGTGGGAGTTGGCAGCGCTGGTGGGGAAAGGGTTAACAGAAGATTTAAATAACCGAAATATCCAACATGGGCAAGATTATGTTAGTTAATTTCCCAGCACTACTCCTTAAAAATATTGTTCTCATTCTTACATTTTATTACAACTTGGCCACGGGTCCAGATAGGGCGAAGTTTTTGTCTGGATTTGGACCGCGGTCCGCCAGCTAGTGATGCCTGGCTTCCAGGTGCATGTGACGAATCAGTGGTATGAGCGCGGTTAATAGCCACCTCCGTGCGTATTGGTCGCTGGCAATGACAGGTGTTTTGTTGGAAAACCTAACAGGAGGGAGACAGTTTGTAAAACAGTCCCTATCTCTAACCACAGGGGTCCACGCAGAACGCCGAGTCCAGTTAAAGTTCGACTGAGGTGTTTACATGACAGAATAACTCGACTTCCAGTCGAATTATCTGAGTGTGTTCGTCTGATTTAGAGAAATTCGATTTTGTCCGATTTCACTGGGACTAAAATGTTTACATGTATTTCTAAAGGTCCAGTTTTAATCACACCGACACAATAATTTGACTTTTTGTAACCTCATGTAAACATACTGAGTGTCTCCTGTGTGTCTCCCGTGTGTCTCCCGTGTGTCTCCGTCCTGCAGCCCCTCCACGTGGTGTGTCCGGAGCAGTACACGCAGCCTCCGCTGAGTCAGTCCCACCGCTCTGACCTGATGCTGGAGCTGCAGCCTCCTCCCATGCCCTACAGGCGTTGCTCCGTGCTCAACCTGCCCTTCAGACGCCGCTACGAGCGCGTCTACATCCTGCCCGAGGTGAGTCAGAGCACCAGCCCACACAGCCTGAACTGGTGAGGGCGTGACTGTGTCCTCCTTCAACCTGTCTGCTGAGAAAACAACCTAAAAGACTCTCAGTGTGGAGTAAAAGATGAAATCTTTGGATGGTGAGTGAACACTTAAAATCCTCGAACCAGTCAGCATTAAGACTGAACTGTGAAGTATTTCAGCTCCTGTCCTTGTTCTTAAAAGCAAACTCAAGACCTGCCTTTAAAGTCTGGCTCTTTTTTATCCTCTTAGTCTGTTTTATTGATTTATATATCATCTTGTTCTATTTTAGTTTCAGAAATATCATTTAGCGTGTTAATATCTAATTTTATCATATTTTACTGATTTATCTTTTAGCCTTTTGTTATCTTATTTTAGCACATGTAACTGAGTTATCTTTATTTTATTTTAACATTTTAACCTCACATGCAGTGCTTCTTCATGAGGAATTTAAGATAACATTTCCTCAGTTTGTCAGAATCAGTTTTTACTGACTCCTTTATGACACGTTTAACCTCGAGCGGGGATTGTGGTGTGGGGGTTTGGGTTATGTAAAGCACTTTGTGCTACATTATTTTATATGAAAAGTGCTATACAAATAAAGTTTGGTTGATTGGTTGACTGTCAGAGCACAGGTGGACATTTACTAAACCTAAAAGTTTGATTTTTTCCGTTGGAAGCTGGCCAACTCTCTGGTGCCATCGGAGGTTAAACCCGGCGTTTCGTTGGTGAATGTGTCTGCAGTGCTGCACTCAAAGGACAACAAACACACTCTGCAGGTGCGTCTTACAACTATCACCACGAAATATGAACTTTAATCTGTGGACATGGACATCAGTGCTTATCTTCAGACTTTTAAACTGAAGTTTTTCCTCTCCTGTGTTGCCAGTCGGTGCCTAAACCGCCTCCAGTGCCTCCCAGTAAGAAGAGGAAGCGTCTGATGGAGGAGCCTCCGGCGGGGCAGGCCCCCAAACCCCTGCTGAGCGGCGCTGTGCCCCTGGAAACGTTCCTGCTCACGCTGCAAAAGGTGTGAAATCTGCAAACATCAGTGTTGTTTTCATTACAGCCAGCTGCTGCAGTTTTTTTGCACATTGCTGCATCCACACTGTAACCACTCTGGGCACATTCACACGTTCACGTAGGTCCATTAACCCCTCAGGGTCCGCACACTCACATCGCTCCTTTTCATAATGTTGACAGACATTTAGAGAAACAATCTGAGGCTGTCAGAGTGTTGTGCTGCTTTTAGTCACGTTTCACAAGTATTTCGAACTTTGAACCCCGAGCAAATTGTTTTTTTCTTTCATAAACACAGAGGAACAGACATGAGCAACTTGAAAATGTCCCGCAAATTGCAAAATTGCTTTTTAACAAGCTAGGAAAAAAATGTCCAGAGAACTTTAGAATTATATTTTTTATAATTATAATTATATTTAAAATAATTTTACAGAATTATCATTTTTAATCATTTTCTTTCAGGCCATTTTCTTGTTTTTTGTGTTATTTCTTTTTCTTCACTTGCAAATTTTTTTCTCCATGTTTTTTTTTTCTTTTGCTAATTTCAGGTGATTTTCTTAATTTATTGGCCATTTCTCTAAACTGCCCTTTTCCCATGTTTAAAGAAATGTAGCCAATTTGCCCAGGTGTCGATGAGTTAAGTGCATGAATAACTATGAATTTAAATAATTTTTGACGGACTAGGGAGAATTTCTCCCCCTTTTTTTGCAGAAAATAACAAACCTACTTGTGCTTTTTTGGTGTGTAATTTGCATTTTTGTGTCCATGGCAGAAAAACACGTAATCTATAAAATCTTGATTGTGCATGTATGTTCTCTGTGCCCAGCACGGTATCACGGAGGTCAAAGTGGAGGAGACGGCAGATGGACACATCCTGCACCTGCAGGCGGAGGACACGCTGATTCAGCTGGAGGAGGACGGGACGCACATCGTCTGCGACAACAACGAGCCGCTGCGGACCACGCTGCGAGACCTGGTGCTGCGCTTTCTGCAGAAACTCTGACCGGAATCCTTTTCGTGCCTCCTCGTGGTTACAGTGTTTGTGCTTTAATGAACTGTGGATCGTAAAAAGAGATGATGGAGGAGGACGTGAGCCGTGAGCTGGACTGTCCCCGCCTCGGTAACTGCAGCAGTTACTGTAGTTTTTACTGTAAAGTCCACTTAAATTTTGTAAAATAGTATTTTGTATTAAAATGTTTTTTTTAAACATGTTAAAGTTTTTCATCTTTTGCTAAAAAATTGCGATTTTAATGACAGTGCCGGGCTTCACAGGTGAGGACAGATTCTAACTGGCTCAGAAAATATATCTGTAGCAGAAAAGTGACTTTGACATTAATTTCCACAGATGTTTCACAGATATGAGTCTTAATTTTTCCACTGTATTATTGCAATAGACAGCAGGGAGGCGGCAGCACGCAGAGAGCCGGCTGCAGCGCTGTCAGGCAGAGGCTTCACAGGTGAGATCATAACTCCTGGCTACAGCGAAACATGTTTATAGAGGAACACTTTGGCTTTCGTCTCCACAGCTGTTTCACAGCTACACTTCTAAAATTTCTTTGCACATGTATTTTTTTTTTTTGCAATAGACAGAGCAGTGAGACATCACGCAGAGCAGTGAGACGGCACGCAGAGCAGCGAGACGGCACGCAGAGCAGCGAGACGGCACACTGAGCAGGCTGCAGCGCTGAGCATCAGCCTGAGGCTTCACAGGTGAGGACAGATTAAAGCTGACTGTAGGACATCAGTGACTCTGAGATTAATTCGTTTGTGAGTGGCTCCTCGGGTGCCACACTGTGTTACATTGTTATTCCTGTCTTATTCCTGGACAGTTTGTCCCCCTCACTTCTGAAATGATGGCTGCACCCCGCCCGACACTATTGCTGCCTTCGTGTGCTTCTCGGAAATATGGTATTTACGAGTTACGAGCGCATGAACGACCCTCCAAAGGCGTAATTACGAGTGGGAAAATGGGACATTTCAAAATAGGCGAGTTGCCGAGTTGTGAGGTTAGCGTGACGTTTCAGGGCAGCAGAAATGTCAGAAAGCATGAAAACAACTGACAGTAAAAAATTATATATTTGGTTATTTTGTTCCTAATAGCTATAATTTACTTTCAGTAGCTGCACATTTTAGTATCTGCATCTTTTAGCTTAGAACTATAAATGTTATTTTATAACACGAGTTGCCGACTTTCCGTCAGAAATGCAGAAACACGGCAGCAAAAGTTAATGTTGAGTCAATGGTAAGAAACTTTTTATTAATTTCGGTATTAAATATAAAGTGTAATATGGTATTAATGTTAGCGGCTGTCCATGTAGAGTGAGCTAGATTAAATATAAAAATATATAAAAAATGTAAATAATATTTAAAAATATAAACAGCTGTCAGCCTCTTGTTTAAACACTTTTAGCATTAAAGTATAACTCGTCTTCTTCGTAGCTGCCATGTTTTAGGGCTCTTTGGGGCCTTGGATGAAAACCTTCTGACATCACATGAAGGTCGCAGTTAGCTCCGCCCAGTACGACTGTGATTGGTTGAAATAAATAAAAGCAAGCTGGAGCGTTTCCTCTGAAGCAGAGTGATGATTTGTGTTTCCAGACTGTTTCTCTCTCTGACACAGAGCTGCGGAGACGAGTTCGTGATCGACTCGTGAGCCGAAGAGGCTGAACGTCTCCAGACGTGATGAGAAGGCAGCAACAGGGACAAAATGTTCAAACTGTGTCTGAATGAAAAGCTCAGAGGTTGTATGTTTAAAAAAAGGGATTTGGTCCACTGTGCATCTCTGTAATAACAGGACAGACCTTCTTACAGAGGACAAACCGTGACACCACTGCAGGACACCAGGTTTAACTAATGACACGGACAGTGGCTGCATGCTGTGGAGCTGCTCCAGGTTTATGGTCCTGGTGTTGTGCATCCAGCAGACTGGAGTCATTGTCAGTGTTATTAGCGACACCTGTGCTCGTTAAGTCGAAATGTCTGCTGTGAGAAAAAAACAGCTCTGGATTGAGTTTTTTTGGGTTGCGGGGTATATATGTGGCATAAATGTAGTCCAGATTGTGTATTTTAGTGTAAAAAGTGAATTTATTTAGTGAACACTGATCACACTCAAATACACAATCTGAACTACATTTATGACATTTGCATGATCACAGACAAAATGATCAAAAGGTGAATGAAAAGCACCTAAAATGCACCAAACAGTCTCCAAGGGTTAAATAAAACTGCCTCGTGACACAAACCTAAACACGGCGCTCTCTGTGTTTTCACGGTTACATATGAAAAAGAACGAAGGTGGTTTGTCACAAAATATTTAATCGGTGCAGGGTTTACATGCAGCTAAAATACATTTAACAATATGCCTCAATGTACAATATGTTACAGTGTACTACATGACCACTGAATTCATGATACAACTGTGTGCAGCAGGAGGAACATTTAGGACTCGTACACGTCAGGCTCAGTGAGACAACTAAAAAAAAATCACTTTTTCCTCCGAACAGACTTTGGACAGATGCAACAAACTTTAATCTGCTACAGTTTGTCCAAATGTGCAGCCTCTTCCTGACCGGTCGCCATGACGACAAAGCCAGGGAGCGAAAATCAGACTGTTTCCGGGGATGCTTTTTAAAAACGCTTGCCTGGCTCTGTTGTAGTGAATTTTTGCGCACCTGAAGGTGTTTGAGAGCGACAGCGAGGCAGTGTGTCTGGACGCCGTCTGTGTTCGCTCACCGGCTTTCTGTCAGAAAGAGGCGTCGCTCGTCTTCAGGAGAAAGACAAAAAGGTATCACGGTGTGTTTGTTGCGTTTCAGCGGTGCAGACAGAACGGGGACACATTTTGTTTGTGGCAGGAAGGACAAACGGGGGACACAGTGACAGAAGTGTGCTCCTGACTGTCGTCAACGGAGGCAAATTATCAAAGTATTTTAATACTAATCCACCTCGAATAAACATCAGCAGTGTCCCCTGTTTGTTCTTTCTTATAAAAATCTGTAACTACAGGCAGTGTGACTCTGGAAGCTTTCTGCTTTGACGACGTTGTTTCCTGGCGGGACTCGAGCGGCGTTTTAACGAGCTGAACATTTTGAAACCTGAGCATAGAGGCTGATTTCTCACAGAAACATGAAGAAGACAAGCGACTTAAAAATAAACAGCAAAAAAAGACCTGAAAATAAAGTTACAAAACAGGAAAATAAAATGACCTGAAGTTACAAAGAATTCTGTAAAATAATTTTAAATATTAAGAGAATTTAAAGTATAGTTTTTTGGACATTTTTCCTTTGTTTTTTTTTTGTTTTTTTTGTCAAATAATCCCCCAGCTAATTTTCAGATCATCCCCTTGCCATCTTTTACTATTTTTTGCAGTTGTTGATCACCTTTTTTACATGTTTTTGAAAGAAATAAAAAAAAAGTATTAATCACAAAAACTGTGTGATTCCAACAGCTAGCTACGGATTAATTTAATACTTTTACAAATGTTTTTAAGCCCTTGAAAATGTCCTATGCTGCACTCAGACCTTTGAAACTGAAGCAAATTAATTTCTTTCTAAAATGTGAGGAAAAAGGCAAAGAGCAACTTGGTAAGAAATGAACGAATTCAAGAAAAACAGAAAAGGCGACAAGAAAATAACCTGAAAAGTTTTTTTTTAAAGAGAGAAATTTAAAAATTCTGGAAAAATGTCCAGAAAATTATATGTGTAATTATTATAACCATGTATTTTAAATTGTGTTGAAAAAAGAAAAATCTATAGTTTAGGACTTTTATGGGTCATTTATGGGTTTTGGTAATTTTCTTTTAATTGTAATTTCTACCAACTTCCTGCACATTTTCAGGCCATGTCTTGTTAAGTGGCTTGTTGCTTTCTGCATGTTTTTGAAAAATAATAAAAACATTTTGCTCAGGTTTTAAAGGGTTAAGCATAATATTTAGACTTTGGTGAATTTAGAAATGATAGAAAAATATTCAGAGCGAGTTTTTTGTTCTGTGATAATGAAATCTTAATTCTGCTGTAATCTTTATTTTTTTTTTAAATGGATCAGATGATGTTTGGTGAGATAAGAAGAAAAAAAACACCGAGAAAAATCACCGGACTTTATCAGAAAGAGGATTTCAGAATCTTTTCGCTCTTTTTGTAAATTCTTGGCACAGACCTGACTGCTTTGGTTCGTTTTTCGCCTTTTTGCAGAGTAAATGTTGTATTTCATTCATCACGTGATCTGTGTAAATTCAGAGGAGCTCTCTGTCGCTCTCTATAGATACAAACATGTCAAAATAATTTCAGATCCAGCGCTGCCACTAATCCCATGAGGTCGTTGAAATCGTGCGTCTCGCCGAGCCTTCTCGGCCGGCGGGGGGCGCTTTTGCTCGTGGCTGCTTCCAGAGTTGATTGTGATCGTCTTTGCGGGGGTTAAACCTGATAAATGTGTCCTCTGTCTCGACGTTCGTCCTCGTCCTCGTCCTCTACTTGGACTCTTTCTCAGCCTCCAGCAGCGCGGAGCTGATGCCCAGCTTCTTCAGCTCCTCCACCAGATCCCCGTTCTGGTGCATCTGCAGCAGGATGTCGCAGCCCCCCACGAACTCGCCGTTGAAGTACACCTGAGGGATCGTGGGCCAGTTGGAGAAGACTTTGACTCCTGTGGGGGGCAGGGGACGGCAGAAATCAGGGACAGCAAATCCGGAGTCACCGGACGATTTCAGGTAAGTCATTTTGGATCCGATTTTATATCGCTCAATGAACCAGAAAACTTAACGACCATTACAAAATCATTCCGCCACGTTTTTCGGATGAAAATCACTTCAATGTGAACTGTAAAACCCATAAAAGTATCTCATGTATGTTTTTAAGATGAAAATGTTCTCTGAATCTGGTCATGACTTCAGTGTGAACTGTAAAAACCTTCACTGTAAACACTTTTAAAACTTATTTTCAGGTTATTTTCTTTTATCTCTAACTTTTTCTTGGTATGATTTGGAGCGATGTCTTGCTAATTTGCTCACTGCCGCCTTCTCATAGTTTTGAAAGAAATTAAGCCAGAAAAGTCTAAATTCTCTTCTTACAGCTTCTTAAAAGTGACTGTTTTGCGTTTTCTTTTCTCCTCTGTGACATTAAAATGAACATGTTTGGGTTGAAGACGTCATCTTGGATTTTGGGAAACACTGACCAACATTTATCACCACTTTCTCACATTTTATAACCAAACAACTAACTCTGAGAATGACAGATGGCTGCGGCCCTGAGGCAGTCAGGTGTCAGTATTTCGGTCTTAATGTTACTTTTAAAGTCCTCATCAGCAGCTTTGGGTGAACCAAACAAACCACTCTGACCGCATGAGCCTGACATCACGCAGCGTTACGCTGCTGTTGCATCATAAAACAAGAAACTTCCTTATTCACTGCAACACAAAGAGCTCCGGGACAGTCTGGATTACTGACGCTGGGACGGTGGACTGTAGAGGACCGCACCCTGCGGTGCTGCGGACTGATAAAGAGAGGAAATCCTAAAAAACCAGTTAGAGAGGGCTGCTGACAAAAGGCTGATATCTAACTGTGGTGGGTTTGAATGTGCCATTAAAGTAAAAGTGTAAATAACAACAGCTAAAGATGAATTATCAGGTCACATTAGTTACAGGCGCGTGTTTGAAATGATGAAACCTGGAGCGCATCACTTCACAGGTACTTAAACCTTAATAACCTGACCTGGTGTGATTTTTTCCCCCCAAAAATGTTTGAAAAAAGGCAGTGAGCAACTTAGTGAGAAATGTTCAGCATATAACAAGAAATTAGAAGACTTGTATTTTTCTTTAAAGCGAAAAAAAAAAAGTCTTAAGTAAGACACCAAATGTATACTTATCATAACATATTTAAAATCCTGTTGCATAATTATTATAATTTTAAGCACTTTTTTATATTTATGTTTAAGTTTTTTGCTTTTCTCCTTAATTGTCAGGTAATTATTTTTTATTTTTTTTTTTTTTTTTAAATAATTTCCTGATAATTTTTGGGTCATTTCTTCTTTCATTGCTAACTGCCTTAGCAAAAAGCCACAGAAAAAACGACATAATTATCATAGTTATATGTTTGAAAATAGTTTAGATAAATATTACACTTTTTTAGCACCTCACTTCCTTGTTTATTTGCTTAATTATTATTATTTTACTTGTAATATTATTTATTATTATTCAGTTTCCGAGAATTTTCTTGTACTTTTAATCAATTTCTTGCTAACAGCGAAAAAGCAAGAAAAAAAATCTACATGTAGAATTATTATAGTGTCAAATTTGAAATAAGTTCACAGAATTATTACAGTTTTTAAGCATTTTCCGCAGGTCATTTTAATATTATTAGTAGTATTTCGCTTATATTATTATTACTATTGTATCTTCAAATATTTCTATAGTGTCAAAATTACATATTTAAACTTATGTTACAGAACTATTTTATTTTTTGAGCACTTTTTTGTTTGATTAGTTGTTTTTCTTTTTTCCTAATTTCTTTGGTAATTTTCTTGCTAATACTTGTTTTTGGGAGGATCTCAACGGGTTAATTTCGGTGACTAACAGCTTTAGCTCAGAGTCACCGGACAGGTGACTTGTTGCTGCCAGGTCACTGACTCGGTTCACTGACCTTCTCTGAGCGCCGAGTCCTCCAGCACGTTGTAGGACGCGAACTGGTCCACGCCGTGCATCCGGAGGATCTGGACCACGGCGTTGCTGAAGCCGCACATGGGCTGAGCCGGGGTCCCCTTCATGAACACCACCACCTTGTTCTTCTTCACCATGTCCCCGAGGTCCTTCTGCAGGTCCGCCGCCGCGCACAGGAACCGGGCCGAGGCCGAGCACACGCGCCCGTCCGCCCGCCGCGCCGCGTAGACCGCCGCGCCGGAGCGCAGACCCCGCGCGGCGGATCTCAGCAGACTGTTCATGGTCTTTGCGGAGCTCGGACTTCGAAATTAACGAGACAAAACGTCCTGAGACTCAGCCGCCTCCTTCTGCCCGAGCCGGAGTGAAGTCAGACAGCCAAAAACACACGGAACACTCGCGAGAAAAGGCGGGATCTGTGCGGTGATTGGACAGCTGCGCCCAAAACGAAACCCAACGTTGTCTCTGATTGGTCCAGACACGCGTCAATCACGTTAGTTACACAAGGGATTATGTCAAAATTATATAAAAATTAAATCAATAATACAGTCACAACCGATATCTAAGACCGAGGATTTGGGAAATGTTAAAGAAAAAACATAGATTTCGGAGATAAAGTCATAATATGAGATCAAAGTCCGTCATTTTAAAAAAAATGTTAGAAAAATTGAGAGAAAACTCGTTATATTACGAGATTAAACTCGGAAATTTACTAGAAAAAAGTAGCATTGCATAAAAATAAAATCATTAACGAGGAAAAAAAGTAGTAATATTTTGTAATCAAACTTGTAATTTTATGAGAAATAAAGTCACAAAGTAAGAGAGTCTGGGTAATATGGTAAAATCCCCCATCCATAATCCCCACTTTTTATCTAATATTTTGAACATTTTATCTCATAATGTTGAGCTGTTATCCATCACTTGTGAAGCACTTATACACAAATATATTATAATAGTAATTATTATATAATTATTATGATGATGATAAATGTATAATATTAAAATAAAATAGAATTATAAGAATTATGTAAAATCCCTTTATTTATTTATTTTGATCTATAATTTGTAGTTTATACCACATCACTGACTCTTAATCCGTGCCTTATTTCTCATTAAATGTCGAGTTTAATCTCATAATATTTATCTTTTTTTCTCTTTACTTTACAAATTGACTTTTTCTCAAAAGTGCGAGTTCAATCAAGTTATGTTTTTGTCTAAATTAACAAATTTAATCTCGTAATACTGCAACTTTTTTGTTTTAATCTCATAATATTATGAGTTTATTTACGAAATGTAAGGTTTTTTTTCCTTTAACATGGCCCTGATCCTCCGTCGTATTATTGATTGTCATTGTTACCATAACTGTTCAGCACAGTTCCCCTTAAAAAATAAAATGGAATAAAAATAATAAAACTAAATAAACTAAACTAAATAAAAACCGGAAACGGAAGTCCCAAAGAGCTTCCGGGGCTTTAAGGAGGAAGAAGACGACGGCGGTTTGAAAGATGGCGGCGCACACGCAGAAGAACAACAAACCGGGCAAACCGGGAGGGAAGGAGGCTCAGCCGCTCATCATCGCCAAGACTCCGGCGGAGGAGCAGCGGCTGAAGCTGGAGCGGCTGATGCGGAACCCGGACAAAGCGGCCCCGATCCCGGACCGGCCGAAGGAGTGGAACCCGCGCGCTCCGCCGGAGTTCGTCCGGGACGTGATGGGCTCGAGCGCCGGCGCGGGCGCGGGCAGCGGAGAGTTTCACGTTTACCGGCACCTCCGCCGCCGCGAGTACCAGCGGCAGGACTTCCTGGACAAGATCTCCGAGAAGCTGAACCGGGACCAGGACTACCTGGACAAGGTGGAGCAGAACCGGCGCGAGGCGGAGGAGCGGACGGCCAAGCGGCGGAAGAAGCGCGAGAAGCTGAAGCAGAAAAAACTGATGGCGAAGAAGAAGAAAGTGGAGGAGCAGCAGGAGGAGGAGAAGAAGAGCTCCGACAGCAGCGAGGAGGAGCAGGAGGAGGAGGAGGAGAAGGAGGACGACGCCGAGGCTCCCAGCTTCATCATGGGGAGGAAATGACTCCTCCGCCTCCTGCAGGAGGACCGCGGGGACCTGCTGGATCTCAGGGTCTGGACCCAGAGACGGACCGGAACCACCAGAGGCCCCACGAGACCATATCATCAAAGTATACTTAAAATACTTAACGCTCTGAGACCCTTTAAGACCCACTGAGATCCTTTAGGACCCGCTGAGATCCTTTAGGATGCTTTAAGACCCTCTGAGATCCTTTAGGACGCTTTAAGACCCTCTGAGATCCTTTAGGATGCCTTAAGACTCTCTGAGACCCTTTAGGATGGTTTGAGACCTTTTGAGACCCTCTGAGATCCTTTAGGACGCTTTAAGACCCTCTGAGATTCTTTGAGGCTCTCTGAGACCCTTAAGGATGGTTTGAGACTCTCTGTGACCCTTTAAGACTCTCTGCGACCCTCTGAGACTCTCTGAGACCCTCTGAGACCCTCTGAGACTCCCTCTGAGACCTCTCTGAGACTCTCTGAGACTCTCTGAGACTCTCTGAGACTCCCTGAGACTCTCTGAGACCCTCTGAGACTCCCTGAGACTCTCTGAGACCTCTCTGAGACGTGTGAGCAGATGTCAATTTATTTCAAAAACATGTAGCTTTAGAGGAAATGGCCCCAAACTCAGAGAGAAACTTGTCAAACGTAAATTTAAAAAAAAAACATAGAAAAACAAACTTCTGTAGCTTAAATGTAAAAAATATAATCAAAAGAGAATTAAATGTAGTTTTCTGGATTTTCTCCTGTTTTTTTTTAAATAATCCCTCTCAGCTAATATTCAGATCATCTCCATCTCACTTTTTCAGCTTGCTGGACATTTTTCTCCTGTT
Source organism: Plectropomus leopardus (assembly GCF_008729295.1). Lineage (NCBI taxonomy): Eukaryota > Metazoa > Chordata > Actinopteri > Perciformes > Serranidae > Plectropomus > Plectropomus leopardus. The sequence goes on from NC_056478.1 coordinate 1,336,219, forward strand.
TTAATTTTATTATATTTTTATTTATCGAAAGTTGAATCTGTGTTTGTAAGACTGATAATTTACATAATGAAAGAAAAAAGATACCTGCCGTCTGTGTAGAAATACAATATCGCCACGTAAAAATATCACAACACTGCTATATCCAATTTTTTACTTTTGAACAAAAATATTAAATTACAAAGTCATTTTGCTTTCTTTCTTTTCTTTTTTGAAAACCTAATTTCCCTTTTTTTCCTTTTTTTTGTGGTGGAAAGAAATAACGAATAATAAGTGCAGGGATGGACTAAACCATTTTGCGCCTTTTAAAAATAAAATTTGGAATAAAAAAACAAAAAAAGTAAAATATCTGGAAAAAGTGCGTTAAAAATAAATGTTGTGACATAATCTTAAACATGCAATTATAATATCTGTAAATGTAGTTTTTCTGGTTTCAAAGGCTTAAATATTTGCGTCTAAAGCAGCTCATGGATGTTGGTGCGGTTGAATTCGGGCTGGAAAAGAGACACTTGAGGTTTTTCATCATTGTGTTTTCGGTAACTTCACTGAAGTATTTGTAGTTTTTATGCAGGTGTGCTGTCCTCCAGGGGCTTTTAGACGTAATCTGATCATTGATCATTAATTTAGTTTAAACTGTGGAGTGATTGGAAAGAAAAGTTTTAATAAAACTAAATACACGTGGACATCAGGGTTTTATGCAGTCTGCTCACTTCTTAATCACGAAATGTTCTTTTTTTTGTCGGAAATGTTCTGAGCTTGTCGAAGACTTCCTGATACAGCAGAAGCAAACAGACGTGCAGGTTTCAAAGGGTTAAATTTTGAGGAACAGCTGGGACTGTGCAGGTTTTTTGGTGTGTTGAGTCTTTGCGGCCTCGTGAAGCTGCTCCCTGCACCGACCGTTGCTCGTGGGCGCATCGAGGCCGCAGAAAGCAACTCAAAGAATAAAAAGGCGTGACTTCCGGAGGCTCCGGAGACACGTGCGATGTTCCTTGGACAGACTTCCCGCCGTCCACGGCGGCGGCGGCCTCGCGCTGTAGCCGCCGCCTTTCTTGCGGCAGGTAGATTAAAGACGACAGTCAGATATTGTTTGACGCAGGTGAAGCTCTTCCTGCCAAACACTGTCAGCTGTCACATTCTGGACATTTTATTACACAGAAATATCACCAAACTACATGTTTTTATGACTTTGAATAAACTTGAAAAAAGTGTAAAAAAAAAAAAAAAAAAAAAAGAAAAAAAAAAAGTGTTGCTTCTGATATTTTAACCCCTTGAAACCTGAGAAAATATGGAAAGAAGGCAGTCACACCCAAAAACATTATCAAGAAATTAGTAAAGAAGTGCAAGAAAATGACCAGGAAATTATTTGTTTAAAAATTAAGCCAACAAAAAAGAAAGGAAAAAAAAAAAAAACAGGACAAAGATGACCTGGAAAAAGTGCTTGAAAATGGCAATTCACCAACATGATTTCAAATATGTCATTATGATAGTTATGAATTTTGTTTTTCCCAAGCTTTAAGAAATTTTTTTCAAAAACATGGGAAGAAGGAAACAAAGGAGGAAATGACCCAAAATTAGGAAGAAATAAGTAAAAAGTACAGAAAAATGACCAGAAAATTATTTAATTTACAAAAAAACCTAAACCAAAAAAAAAAAAAAAAAACAGGACGAAGAAGAAAATATGTAGTTACAATAGCTCTGAATAAAGTTTTCCCCAGATTACATTTTTTTTATAAAACCAATGAAAGAGGAAATTACCCAAAATTTAAAAAGTGCCCCCCAGGAGAAGTCCCTGATCCGGTGTCTCTGTATCTAAAGGCAGAAAACTGCAGGAGCTGTAAGATCATCTGTGGTAAAAAGAGTTTCGGTTCCACGTTTAGCTGAAAATAAAATGAAAATTTTGACTTGACGCCTCTCAGACATCACTGGAGATAGTACAAGTTGTATTTTTATGTGCAAATACTGTAAAATAACCAGTAAAATAAAGACATCAGCATGCGCTCCGCGCTGACGGACGTTTGCGCCCCTCAGTGCGGTGAGATGAGGTTTTTCTCGGTCTCCGCAGGGAAACCAGAGCACCCGTGAGCCGCCGCACCGAGCCTGCGTGTCATCGCCGCGTGAACGCCTCCACATAGTTTCGCGGAGCGCGGCCCGCCAACAGGATCCAGGTGAGAGGAGCTCAGAGTTGATCAACACCTGAGAGCGTGTTCAGGCAGGACGCGCCGCCTCCCTCTGCCTGTCCTCAGCGCGGTCTGTCCGGAAGCCTCAGAGACTCTAATCGCTGCGAGTTTACGGACGTCTTCGTCATTTCTGCTGTCGTCTTCTCTCGCAGGATCGGCGGCAGACGCGTGACCGGAGGTATGTGACGATGCAGGTCGACACGGAGTCCCCAAACCCATCAGAGGGAGAGATCAGCGCGCAGCAGCCTCGAGGTACCGTCGCTACAAACACCGTCTTTCACTGTGTTTAATCACTTTAATGAGACCATGAAGACAAAGACTGAGAGACAGCGGTGTCCTGACTCAGTCTTCAGGGAGCCGTCTTTGGCAATCCTGCATCTGATTACCCAATCATGCACACACTTTATTTTTTAATTTTTCACTTGATGATTTGCTCCTAAAATATAAGTGCAGTGACACTCAACTTATGACCAGATTTGGCCCCTGACAGGGCCCCCGGTGGTCCCCAGAACATTTGAGTGATTGACTCTGTGAATAGTTTTTGTCCTTTTAGTCTCTCCATAAGGTGTCAGAGACATAAAACAGCATCAAAAATAGAGCTTGTTGATCAAAAACAGAGCGGTGGAGGATCCTCCACACCCCCGACAGAGGACACAGCTGAGACACTGATGTCCCAGAATACTAATGTCTGGAAATCCCAGAAAGGACCTGAAATCTTAAAAATGCCCCAAATTCTACAAATGTTCTAAAATTGTTTAAACCCTGGAAATGCCCCGGATATTAGAAATGTCCTAAAATCCTAGAAAATCTAAACAAACAAAATAAGACAGTGTCCCTGTCTCTTCGTCCCCAGATGAGAGGACAGCTGTGCAGCAGAAAACCTTCACCAGGTGGATGAACGTGTTCCTTCAGAGAGTGAGACACGATACAGCTCCTCTGTCACATCACAGACACACAGACCAGTACAGACACACAGACCAGTACAGACACACAGACACACAGACCAGTACAGACACACAGACCAGTACAGACACACAAACCAGTACAGACACACAGACCAGTACAGACACACAGACACACAGACCAGTACAGACACACAGACCAGTACAGACACACAGACACACAGACCAGTACAGACACACAGACCAGTACAGACACACAGACCAGTACAGACACACAGACCAGTACAGACACACAGACACACAGACCAGTACAGACACACAGACCAGTACAGACACACAGACCAGTACAGACACACAGACACACAGACCAGTACAGACACACAGACCAGTACAGACACACAGACCAGTACAGACACACAGACACACAGACCAGTACAGACACACAGACCAGTACAGACACACAGACCAGTACAGACACACAGACCAGTACAGACACACAGACACACAGACCAGTACAGACACACAGACACACAGACCAGTACAGACACACAGACCAGTACAGACACACAGACACACAGACCAGTACAGACACACAGACCAGTACAGACACACAGACCAGTACAGCTGTAATAAATACAAACACACAGAAACACGATCGCTCTTGACGTTTCCTGTCTGTTGTCGTCAGTGCGATCCTCCGGTCGAGGTGAGCGACCTGTTCACAGACGTCCAGGACGGACGGATCCTGATGGCTCTGCTGGAGGAGCTGTCCGGCTGCAAGCTGGTGAGAGTGTGACGTTTAACCCCTTAGAGCCCGCTTTAACATCACACACACTCATAACGGTCAAACATACCTCATAACACACGAAATATGCTTTTATGAAGTCAGGCTTTTTATTTATGAGATTTTCAAGAAATTTTCATACAAAACTTCAAAAACACAATGTGTAAGGCCATACATGTCCATAAGAGATAAAACTGGTGGAAAACTAGACAAATAATACAGCAAAGCAAGGTTGTTTGTAGAGACAGTGACAGAAGAAATGCATGAGGACAAGCAGTATAGTCGTAAAAGGTAATCGTAAATAATAACTACAAGGACAACAACAGCAACAGGAAATAAGAAAACAAAACAAACATAAAGACAAATAAACAAACAAACAAACAAAAGGAAAAAAAAGGGCAGATATTGATGAGTGCATGCGTAATCACAAATACAAAATGACCCACTCCATGCAGATGTACCACCAGGACTGGAAAAGCAGGGTTAGCAGGCCAGAGGGTTCAGGATGGTGGCACAGTGACGGGGGGCACAGTGACGGGGGGCACAGTGACGGGGGACACACCACCACGATGGGGGACAATATTCAGCTGAATGGACCTGACATGTTCTAGGAAGGGGAGCCAAATTTTAGAAGATTTAATGTTGGAACCTTGAAGACTGTTTTATTTTCTCCAATTTCATGAAAAAAAGGGCATCTTTTATCCAGTGAGAATGGGGGAGCTCTTCCAATGAAGTCAGGCTTTAAGAAATATTAAACATTAGTATTATTTTCTACTTTCATTGAGCTACTTTTCTTAACCGACATCAGTCCTAATCATAAATATCCATTAACTTTCAGAATGTTAACCCTTAAATGCCAGGTTTTTGTCATGATGTTGTTAAAAAACATGTTTTTAAATAAAAAAAAAAACACAATATACTTCATGCTAAGTAGATTATTTTTTCATTACATTACTCTAACTATTGCTTTAATTATTATTTTGAATTATTTTAAAAATTATTTTACTGTTTTATTTCACTTATTTATTATTATTATTATTTTTATATTTCTTCTCATATTTTTATATGTATCATAATTACTTTTTATTTTTTTGGAAAGCACTCTGCGCTACAAATAAATTATTGTTATTATTATTTATTATTATTATCATCATCATCACAGTCTAAGATATGTCATTGATTAGCAGCAACATTGATTTTTATAGGTTATTATTTTTTGTGAGTGTCAAACACTAATACTGCTCTGATATTGGCTCCAAAAGGTATTAAGATTTACAGTGTTTACTGTATAAAAAACGTAGATTGCTGTTTAAAATTTGGCTGCATCTTTACAGCAGTTTGCTACAGTGCCAGGGTGGGAATTTGGCAAAAACAACCTTGATTATCTTGAATCTGTGCCATAATAATCTGGGCTGCTCTAACTGCAAATTAAAGATCCGCAGCAAGACGAAGTAAATGTGGACCTCAATTCTCTGAGTTAAATCTAAGGCCAAAACCAGAAGATTTACTCAATTCATTTCCACCCCTTCTGTGATTCTTATTTATTTTTTACTATTTATTTGCCATTTTCATAAAACGGAACAATCCCTGACATAGGAGTTTTTGTGAAATGGTAATGTTAATGATGATGATAAAAATTAATACATTTAAATGAATAATAATAATAATAATGTAAGGGAAAAAAAGAAAAAAATACAAAACGCAGGGTCAATTATATGATAATAATCATAACAAAAATAAATTAATGTGAATAATAATAATAATTAAATAATGATTTAAGGATAAAAGGGAAAAAAATACAAAAAGACAGTCATGTGTGGATCATATGGAGACATTTTCTTCTTTAGTTAAAAACCCGGATGTATTGTGACACAGTTGTTTTTTTTAGCTCTACAGATTTCGGGCGTCTCCTCACCGCATTTTCAGACTGAACAACATCGCCAAGGCCCTGGCTTTCCTGGGATGACAGACATGTGAGTGCGTTGGAGAAAGTCAATAAGTAAATATTGCTTTGATTTGTCCGATTTGAATCCAGAAAAACCAGATTTCAGCTGCCGTCTCCTCCCTGCCGTGTCCTCAGGTGAAACTGCTCGGCATCGACGCCTCTGGGATCGCTGACGGGATCCCCTCTGTTGTTCTCAGCCTCATCTGGAGCGTGATCCTGTTTTTCCAGGCGGGTTTTTTCCCATCATCCGTCACTCTGATGGCTTCATTTCTTATTTCACCGCTCGCCTTCATGTTTGTCTCTGACCTCACATCCCCCTCCTCTCTGTCGCTCTGATATTCCAGGTAAAGGAGGCGAGCAGAGGCCTCCACAGGCATTCGTCTTCCAGCCTCTCCTCCTTATCATCGAGCAGTTGCCCCTCCTCCGGCGACCTCTCACCCCCGCACGAGGACATTGGCAGCTTCTCCTGCAGCACTCTGCCAAGCAAAAGCAGACAGGCTGCCAGAAAACCGAAGTACCACGGGAAGGCGATCAAGACTCTGCTGCAGTGGGTCCAGAGATGCACCTCAAAGTGAGTCTGAGAAACATCTGACGGAGCTTCTTTATTTAAATCTCCTTTTCAAACTCGCTTTTAATGTGTGACTGTGCAGTGTGTTTTTCTCTGTTGTCGATATGTCGCTGTTTTTGAGTTGTGTGTAATGTAATTATGTTTATGCTGCTTTTTAACTATTGTGTGTAGTCTTTTCAGTACGTGAAAAGCGCTTTAAATGAATAAATAAATAAGTAAATAATGTATAAATAAAGTAAAGTAAAGTAAATTTTATTATTATTATTATTATTATTATTATTATTATTATTATTATTATTATTATTATTATTATATTATATTTATTTGTAAAACAAAGCTCCCAAATTTATGTATTAAATAAAAATTTAATAAAAAAATCCAATTTATTATTTTTATTGTTATTATTATTATTGCAAACCAAGACTCCCAAATGTATTTATCAACCCACAGACTGTACGAAAAAATAAGTCTTATGCAAGAAACAATTTACAAACAAATTTTCTCTTATTCACTTATTCAAAGTACATAAAAAATAAATGAAATATAAAATTTTTTTACTGTCAATTGTTGACACTGTTTCTACGCTTCCCGCCATTTCTGCTGCACTGAAACACTGCGCAAACGCCACAACTCGGCAACTCCGGTATCATCAAAATTTCCTAATTTCTCACTCGTAATTACGACTTTAGAGTGCCGTTCATGTGCTCGTAACTGGTAAATACGATATATCTGAGGAGCACGTGAATGCAGCATTGACTCGTGTGTGAGCTAACTGTGTTAAAGAAATGTGTTTTTTTATTATGTGACTTTAAACCCTCAGGTTCGGGGTGGAGGTGTACGACTTTGGGAAGAGCTGGAGGAGCGGGCTGGCTTTCCTCGCCCTGATTAAGTCCGTAAATCCCGCCTTGGTTGACCTGAGGGAGAGTCTGTCCAGAGAGCCCAGAGAAAACACTCAGCTGGCCTTCACGATCGCTCGCCACAGTCTGGATATTCCACCTCTGCTCGACCCTGAAGGTAAAATCGTCCCTCACGTTGACCCTTTTTCATCCACAGAGACAAATATCTTTCTGCACCTTCACCTGTTTAGTGTAAGTGCCGGAAACTCCCCACGGCGTGACGATACAGTCAGCTGCTGCACACGAACTCAGAGGCTGACCTCTTCAGAAATGAGCGGTGACGGTGTTTGCTGTGTCTTCAGTGTCACGCAGAGGCTCAGTCTGGTCTCTCAGAGCAGGACGGTCTCTCCAGCAAACCTAATGTGCAAAAACTGTCTTTCTCTCTGCAGACGTTTCAGGCACGTCACCAGATGAGCGCTCCGTCATCACCTACGTGTCCATGTTCCTGCGACGTTATTCAGGCACAGACGAGGTTAGTGCGGCTCTGAACGCTTTGACAGTGGAGTTATACGAGACTGACGCCACACTCCCATCAGTCTGTTTGATATGAAGCTACCAGCAGCAAACGCGTCATTTTCTTCGTCTATTTTAATTTTTATTTTATCTTATCTTTTAATTTATTCTTTTTTGGGGCTAATTTTCAGGTCATTTTTTCTTGCAAAAATTATTTCTTATTAAGCTGCTTGTTGCTTTCTCTCGATGTTTTTGAAATAAATCAAGCCAATTTGTGCAGGTTTCAAAGGGTTAATGCAAAGAAGTTAAGATGAGCTATTTCCTTGTTTTTATAATTTTTTGAAAACCTTTTTTTTCAGGTCATTTTCTTGTTTTGGTTTGGTTTTTGTTTTGGCTGATTTTAATTTATTTAATTTTTTTATTTTTGAATTTATTTGTATTTATTAATTTTTTGTCTTGATTTGTTTTGGCTACTTTTCCATATCATTTTCTTGTTTGTTTGTTTTGGCTAATTTTAGGACCATGTTCTTGTTTTCTGCTGTGTTATTGCCTTCTCTGCACGGTTTTGAAAAATATCAAGTCATTTTGCTTTCAGCGGTGCGCCGGTGAGGAATCAGTCTTCATGGGAAAACCATGAAGCTGCTTTCCTAAAAACCACAAACACGTATGCATCCACACCCACGCAGACGTCTGCGTCATATCGTGTAACTCTCACTACAAACTCTGCATTACAGAATCGCACCAGAGTCGTTGGCGTTCCTCACATCCCAAATGTTGGCTCAGCTGAGTCAGTCAGGTTTGGAGAGACCCTCACCCTGGACCCTGAGGTCCAGGATCTGCTCCACGGTTTAGAGAGAAGCAGCGAGCAGCAGCTGTGGAAACGGTGGGCCAGAAGGTCCTCAGGGAGCCCCTGGTCCTCCTCGCTTCACGCCGGCGACGCATCGTCACCGTTCAGCCAAAAGAAAAGCCGCAGTCGAAGCTTTTTACAGCCCCCCAGTCCTCTGGATGCAGGCGTCGTCAGCCCGGAGATCCGATCGTGGATGGAGAAAGGCTCCGTGGATCAGAGCAAGCCGAGAGCGTGCGAGAGTCGCTTGTCTTTGAGCTCGGAGGAGGGAATCTACACCGTGTCTGCGCTGGACTCAGACGAGGAGGACGCCTACAGCTACATCCTGGAGCTGAACAAAGAGGATTCCCAACCGTATAATCAGCCGAAGAGACACGTGCCGAGGGTCGAGGAGGAAACGGAGGAAGAGATGCTCCTGAACGGAGAGCGGAGCGAAGACTCGAAGCACGTGGAGGCGTTTGAGATGTTAAACGGCGGCAGATTTGAACTTCAAGAGGGCTCAGATGCACAAACTGTTGAATCAGAAGTTGGAGGACGGTCAGTCGCTCACGGGACGTTTGACTGGGACAGAAACGAAAGAAGTTCCAGAGAGACGCCAGACAAAGCTGCGTTTGACGTCCAGCCAGAGGAGGACAGCAGAGAGGACCGTGAAGAAGAGACGGATGTCAGAGGAAAGAGTAAACGTAAACGGGATAAAATCGAGGCTCTGATTGATGAAACCAAAGCAACGAGGCAGCTTGAAGTGACGAGTTCGAAGAAAGACGCTGAGGACGAGACTGACGGAGGGCTTTTTGAAAATTGCGGACAAGTGAGTGAAAAAAGAGCGACACGTGAAGAAAAAGAGGAAGAGAACGTGAAGACATTTGAGGAAGTCCAGGACAGAAATTTGGGCAAAGAAAACGAGGATAACAGAAGGGACGAAGAGACAGTAAATCTGCAAAGTGTCCTGATTTTATTAAGTTTCAAGGTCAGATCACGTGAAAAAGTATCGATTGACGAGGCTGCGGACGAAGCCAACGGAGATGCTGCAGCTCACACAAAAGAAGAAAACGCTTGGAAGGACGATGTCCCCGGGATGCAGGATCTAACGAAAGATGAAGATGAGGAACGAAACAGCGATGATGAAGTGAAGAACTCGGTGGATTCAGAGGCAGCAGAGGAGAGAGACGGAGAAATAAAGATGAACAGACTCAAACTCTCTGAGACGAAGGCGACAACAACTGTCCGTCCTGCTGAAACGCCCCCGAAAAATGACACTAATGGAGGCGTAAACGTCGATGGAGGCGACTGTTGGACTCCAGCTCGTGGTACGACTACTCCGTCATTCAGGTCGGTCGTGGTTTTTTTAATGCTAAATATATAGTTTTAAAAGTCGCCCAAACTTTTTGTAAATTTGGCCCTCAGTTTGCAGAGATAAATGCATAAGGAACATAATATAAATACATTTGTTTGTTTTCTATCAGAAACATTGGGGAAAAATGCCCGAAAAATTGCAGGAAATGTTTAATTATTTAATGTTTATTTATAAGGGACACAGCATATTAATGAACATCAATATAAATACAAATGTAAGTATGTTTGAGTTAGTAAGACTGCTCATTTTCATCCATAGTAACTCAGCAGGTAACAGACAAAAGAAATATCAAGAAAGAAAGAAAAGAAAGAAAAAGGAAATAAAAAAGAGAAAACAAAATACAACAATTCATAGTTAAAGTTACAAGAAAATTGCATGAAAATGGTTGTTAAAAATGGGGGTAAAAACTTGTGAAATGTGTCCAGAAAAGTATATTTATAAATATTGTAATCTTACTTTTAAATTGTGTTACAGAGAAAATATATACAGATTGTTCGTTTTTCTTTTTTAGTTTAAACTTAATTTAATTTAATTTTCAAGTCATTTGTTTTGATTTTATTTGCTTTTTTAAGTTGTTTTTTTTTTTAAAAGAAAGTTATTAGCTTTTTTGTTAATTTTCTTGCTTTTTGCCTTTTTAAATTTAATTTTCTTTTAAATTTTCACTAATTTTTTGCTAATTTTTGGTCTATATATTGTTACGCAGCTCATTTTATTTTCCCCATGTTTTAGAAAGAAATCAAATCATTTTGTTCTAGTTTCAAAGGGTTACTTTAATTTTGATTTCTTCATAATTAAGGTGAAGGTGTTATTTTATCGTGAATCCATCACTGGTGTGTTTTATGTCCAGCAGAGCGGGAGGATTCGTTCTTCAGCCTCCGGCCGTCTCTGGTGACGTAACCCGCTCAGAGCTGGAGCTGCTGGTGCTGCTGTGGATGCTGCTGTACTGCTGCTTCGTCCTGCCTCAGATGAACCTCTGAGTCCCCCGCGGTGCTCTCGCCTTATTAAGATACGCTTATTAGCCCCGTTTCCACTAATGAGCCAAACGTGGACACTGAGTGCTGCACCGACGCTTTATCTGTGTCACTACATTTCCCTCAAGGCAGCGTTTAATGATGGTGTTTGCTTTTTTGCTGCCAGCTGAAATAATTTGTGCTATAGTTTCAGATAAAACACATAATGCTTAAATCTCCATTATTACACAGTTTGTCAGCTATGTGGTCTTACACCACACAAATTATCAGACCTTTTTTTTATTGCATGTCCAGTCTGTTTTGTTTTGTAATTTATTTTTCTGGCAGAGACATTTCCCTCCACTTTCAGTCATCGTCCTCATGGTGGCACCGCAGCATCACAGCAGAAACGTCCCATCTGAGCTGCTGTTAATCAGGAGCTTTTATCGACACGCTGAGATTAAGCTGATCATATTTCATGAGCACTTTGACATTTTGCAAACTCTCAGCGTGTCTCATCGCGGCTCTGATTCACGTCATTGTTTTCATCTCTACATGAACAGCGGCAGCTTTTCTGATGACATTTTTGTGACTTTGAGATATAAATAATTCTTCTTTTTCTTCATAAATCTTCTGAACCTTTCCGAAACTCAAACCAGCCTCGTAAATATTGTATTTTGAGGTGCCGTAGACGTATCACACACACATCAGTGTCTTTGTCAGAACACCAGTGTGAACATCAGAGATACAAAACCTGCTTCGTTTGGGGGCCACTACTGAAAAATGACTGAGGCCCCTGGCCTCAGTCATTGTCTCTTGGATTTTAAGACATTTCTCGGTTTTTAGGATATTTCTAGGATTTTTGGACACTTTGGACACAACATTTCTTGGGGGGGGGCTGGCACCCTATCAGGGGCCAGATTTGGCCTGTGGGCCGTAGGTCGAGTATCACTGGTGTACACAGTGAGACTAGACCAAAATTTAAGGATGCATCAGTTGCATAACTGTTCAAAATCCATGTTGACCAGAGTTTGTATTAGAGGGGTGTATGAGTGTACACACACACACACACACACACACACACACACACACACACACACTCATTCATCGCTGCTGAAATTCTAAGAAACTAAAAAACATACCGCCATTGTTTGCTTGGAGCTCGACCCGCGGGTCAAAAGCTCAGCCTTGCAGATCGATACACTTTCAACACCACTGCCAACCCCCGCACAAAGCCACGAGAACAAAACTTCCCCAAAAGTGGAGTTCTTATGAGAGATCAAGCGGCTGCGTCTCTGATTCAGGTCAAACCGGGATGGCGAGAGAAGAAAAAGCGAAGATATCTGTTACGTGTTCTTGTCTGACAGTGCTGGCGCTGCTGACGGGTCTCGCAGCAGATCAGTCGGTTCCACCAAAGCCCGAGAACCTCAGCAGATCTCTGCGAGGGGAACAAGAGGCCAATCAGCAGCTCAACACATCAGCCCTAAACACAGCCTTGGCCTTTGAACCTTACCGTCAGCTGGCAACCAGAACCACGGCTGAGCCACAAGTCCGGCACAACATCTTGTTCTCGCCCCTGGGCCTGGCGTCGGCGCTGGCCCTGCTGTCCCGAGTGTCTGGGTCTGAGAGTCGGAGCCAGGCCCTGGAGGCCCTGGGGCTGGCAGCCAACTCCACAGAGCAGAGCGTGGAGGCCACCATATCTGCTCTCACAGATCTGCAGCACAGCCTGGCCCTGCAGCGGGGAGAGGGCGGAGGTGGGGCTCAAAGGGCAGAGTCTGAGGCTGGAGCTGGATCGGAGGCGGAGGCTGGGGCCACACTGGGGGTGGACTCTGGAGAGGCAGATACTGGAGACAGAGCTCATGTAGATGATATAACAGAGGGGAGGAATGGGACTGAGGACAGGGTTCATCCCGAGGCTCAGCTCAGAGTCTGGAGCAGACTTGGTGTTGATGGAAAACTCTCACAAGACTATGACAGTTTTTTGTCGAGGCCTCCGCCCGCTGGACCGCCCGCCTTCAACACCAGCTTTGACACGTTGATGAAAGACTTGGAAGATTCTGACAAACTCGAACTTAACAATTATGTGTATTTCAAAGGTAGCTTCTGGTTGGATGGGTGATGGGTGATGGGTGTGGGCAACACGTTCTCATCACAAGTCATCACATGTTGCCGCTTTGCAGTTAACTTTCGTGGCTACATTTTACGCTCTAAGTATCTTTCTGTTGACGTTCTGGGATGCTGCTGCTGTGATATCAACACAAGTACATGGTGGGATGATGCTGCACGTGGTTATGTTTAGGCAACAGAAGCACATGCTGGCACGGACGGTTAGGTTTAGGTAAAAGAGGCACATGTTAAGGTGCACAAAAACACATCACGATCAGACGGGAAGCAAACACCGGACTCCTGCATGAAAGTTTGGTGTTTGTTCGATCCCAACCTGCCCGCCCGCTCCTTGCTCCTCACATCACGTTGTTTCTGGCAGCATTTCAACCTGACGCCGTCCAGCAGTGTGTCGAGCCAGCCGAGTATGTGAGTATGTGTGCGGGAGCGTGGGGAGGCGGATGGGTCCCACAAACAACCAACTTTCGTGCAGAGATCCGGAGTTTGCTTCTCGTGTGGATGTGGACTTTTTGTTTTTTCTACATCTTACTATGTGCCTCTTTTGCTTAACCATCCATGAAAGTCTGCGTTGGTCTCAATGTGTTCATGTTTACAAAAGGACCGTGCTGCTTCATCTCACCGCGTGCACTTGTTGACATCACGGTAATGACATCCTGGAGTCTAAACAGATACCGAAAGCATCATAAGCAGACATGATAGCTGTGTTCACAACTGACGCTGACCTTCTGCGTATCACGCTGCCGCAGCCGGTGTCAACAGGCCTTCCAGCAGCATGTGATAATAATAACGGGAATGGTTCTGTGCGAGGGTGTTCTCATCTGATGCCATCCAGCAGCGTACCGCGCGGACGCAAAAGCCACAATCTTCCAAAATCACTGCAAACGTGGCGGTATTTGATGCCTTGAAATGAGAACAGGCTGGGAGAGGAAATGTTTCTAAAGGAGGGACCTCTGATAACGGCAGTCAAAGACTCACAGCTGCAGATTTAAGTTCACGTTTATGTAACTAATGTTCGCAAGGCGTCACATATTGCCGCTTTGCAGGTCGACATATTACATTTTAGGTATCCTGTGTGAACTATTTTTGGGGATGCTGCTGCCATGACCTCCTTATAAGACGTTATTCCGTTTCCGTCCAGCTGTGTTATTAACTGACGTCGCCCATCCGTTAATCATACGGCCTCACCAGTTACCATCTGGCCCACCGGCGGCATATCATAACATCGTGAAATGTTCAGTCTGGTCGCGTTACAAACTAACGTGGCCCGGCGGCGTATCATGCTGCCACAGAAAGAGGCATTTGGCGTCGGTATCTCACTCACTGACAAAGCTGCGGTATATGATGACCAGTTTTAAGGGTACAAACAATCAGACAGATGCATCACTTTGAAAAAGAGAACTGCACACCTTTAAAAACATGTTCAAGAAAATGCTTAAATGAAAATGAACTGCAGCTAAATTCAAAAATGAGCCCATTGCATCGATGCTGAACCACCCGCTGTGCAGCATACTGAGCACGTGCGTCTTCATCGTTGTTTATGTCGAGCAGATGCTCTCGTGTGACAGTTGGTGGTAGTAAATTGACACGGCGGGTGCTTTTTATAGGTGTGTGACCTCTATCTTTGCCAATTTATTGTCATGTTTCATCCATAACCTGTTCCCTTTATTAATGCCACATAAATCAGGTCGTCAACCGTTCGAGCGGCGCCACACAGTGCCACGGAGCTTCCAGCTGAACGCCACCACCAGCGTGGAGGTCGCCATGATGTTTAGGGACGACTCCGCGGAGGTGATGATGCTGTACGATACCAACTGCTCGGCCACCGTGGTGAAGCTGGCGTACACCGACAGGCTGGCCTCGCTGCTGCTGCTCCCTAAAGCCGAGCTGCAGCCCCTGGAGGACTGTCTCTCTGACGGACGCATGAGGTTTTGGCTCAGCAACGTGAAGCCGGGGTAGGTGGGGACTCCAGATAGTTTAACAAGAACAAGGTGAAAACCGTGTCAAGGTATCCTTTCAGCTCACATGCTTCCCTGACTGCGTGCACAGACTTTTGTATCAGCAGCTTCAAAGATTAGAGTATGAGAGTAAATATGAAATGATTTCTCTTACTTCACTCTGAAGAGAAGCAGAAAGAAAAGTGTTGTCTTATCCAGTGTATTTTCTTTAAAAATTGCCAAACATTTTAGAGGAAAAAAAGTCATCAAAATATTTTCTTTAAACATAGCAACAATAAGATAAATAAATAAAAAAAAATCTGCAAAATATTTACTGGAAGAATCACAAAAAAGTTTTTAATGAAAATGGCGGAAACATTTTTCATTGGGGGGAGAAAAAAAAAAGTTTTTTGTCTGAGCGGTCCTGTATGAAACCTATAAATGTAACATTTTCACAGCTTGCAGAACCGTACAATGCCAGCATTTATTTTCTTGTGACTCAGCTGTGTATTTTGTGTATGCTGATGGTGACGCAGGTGTAAATGGTGAAGCATGTGCTGGTAAATATGGGTCTGAGTGTGTCCATGTGCAGAATATGTCCTCTGTAAAGGTTGTTTGCTTCCCTCTGAGCGTGTAATATATCGACCCATGTCACAGCTCTGGTCCTCTGCAGTCACTGCTGTTGTGTAGCGTGATGAATGATGCTGAGTAGATTCTAAGTCAGCAATAATTACTGCTCTCTACACACCAGTGAGCGAAAGCCCGTCGCACGGCTTCCACGAGTTGTAACAAGACAACTTAGAGCAAATCCATTAAAACATTGATTGTTGTTTTCGCAGGCGGGCAGAAATTCGTTTCCCTAAGTTCCATCTAAGGAAATCCTACAGTTTAGAAAGCCTCCTGAGGAGCTCCGGGGTGTCTTCTGTTTTCTCAGACTCTGCCGACTTCTCAGGAATATCACAGAAGACGCTGAAACTGGTCAAGGTTAACAGAAAATATCCTGTTTTTCTTTGTCTGAATGGATTACCATTCTACCATTTTGGCATGATTGTATATTTGAGTGTAATCAGTGAATTTGCAGCTCAGCTCCTACAATAAGTCTAAAATACACTGTGGAAACTAAATAGTTACATTCAGACTGTTCAGGTCCAAAAATGCTCCATTGAAACCCATTCAAACTGACATTTTTGATCCCACAGCCATCAGAGCAGAAAAACAGGACTTGTATTATTTCTGGGTGTCATTCTGGGCTTTTGACTCTGAATTTGTCATTTTGACTATTTTCCACCTGATGAGGTCATTTTGACCATATTTGGCATATGGAGGAAATACATGCTATTTCCACTAGGTGACCTGTCACAATCAATGTAGCTGCTAAAAACTTGGTGGCATCATGACAAAAACCTGGCATTTAAAGGTTTAAAATTCTGAAAATAAATTTTATAAATTTTATATTTATGATTAGGACTGATGTTGGTTGAAAAGTTAACTCAATTAAAGTAGAAAATAATATTAATGTATAATACTTTTTAATAGTTTGAATTTGAAAAGTGCATTTTATGAGCAGAGATACGAGTATGTGTATTATTAAATCTAAGGCTTAATGTGCACATTCGCTCTCTTCGTTCAGCGCTGTCGTCTCTGTGCCGTCCCTCAGGCTCCTCACGAGGTGATGCTGGAGATGGAAGAGACCAAGTCAGAAGACGGGGGGAGACCTGACATCATGCTGGACTTCTTTGTTCCCCCGAGAATCACCTTCGACAGACCGTTCATGCTCATAATCTATGACGATCTCACAGGGCTCGTCCTGCTCGTCGGGAGAATTATCGATCCCACAGATGTCTAGACTTAAGTCAACATCGCTCTTTACTTTTTTATTTTTCTCATTAGATAATATTCACTTACATGACCAGCCCAGTCTCCAGGAGAACATGTTGGTATTGTACGTTTCTGCAAAGCACGGAAATGTTCTTTGTATATTTTACACGTATCATCAACATTTCTACAGTGACGCAGAGAGACGCCTGCTGCAGACTTCAGTTCAAGACCAGCAAACAACAAAGCCAGTTTTAGTTTTTGCAAGTCATTGCAGTGTTTGCATTGGCATTTTAGGCCGCAAACGTGGGTGTTATTTTATTTTATTTTTTTTTATTCGGGATAGTGCCACAAAAAGCTGTTGTTTTTTATTGACACATCTCTGCGTTTCCTCTCGGGATACCACACAAAAAGCTGTTGTTTTTTTCCAAGACAAAGCTGCGTTTCCTGCAGAGATAGTGCCACAAAAAGTTATTGTTTTTATCGAGACATTGCTGTTTCCTTATGTGCTAGTGCCACTAATAGTGTTTTTTTACTGAGACATCGCTGCGTAACCTCAAAAACCTCCTAAAAGTTTACACTCTGAAGACATGGTCAAATTCATTTATCTGACTGTAAATGCACGCTGATTGTGTCAGCAGCCAGCACAAAAGTGCTTCTGTAAATACCACATCAAATGTTGAACAAACAGAAGCAACAATGAATTCCTCTGTAGTCCTGCGACCTGTATCTGCACATGGTCAGGAATTAAACATAGTGATCTGCTAATTATTACTTTCCACTACTGTTTGGAAAACTAATTTTTTCAGAGTTCATTGCAAAAAGCCATTTGACAGTGACATCAAATTTAAGAGTCAATGGGAAAAATTTAAAACAAAAATTTGAAAAACCACAAAATTTTTTAATTTACTATTCTGCAATGTTCAATAAATCACAGCAAATTAATGCAAATGTCTCAAAAAATCTCAAAAAAAAACTGAATACTGCAACTGTCACAAATATTCAAATAAAACAAAGTTTACGTTTTTTGAAAATGCCTCTGAGCTAAAAAAATCAAGCTGCTGCGGCATAAATGAATTTAAAAAAAAAAACTGCAAATGTAAAATTTTCAAAAAAGTTTCGTACAAAAATCTGATTTCCCTGTCATCACATCTCAAACTTTGTGAAATCATTTTGCCGTGTACTGTCAGAGCGTGCATGATTAACAGTTCATTTGCATTTTTTTTTGAATGTTCAAATGAAAATTTAATGAAACATTTTGACATTTTCCTTATTTTGATGGTGTCAGAGTTCTGTGCAAACACTGCTCTTTGTGCGTTCACAGTGAATTTGTCACTCACAAAGTGTGTGTGTGTCTACAGTTTGACCTGTGTGTCTGACATGAAGTTCTTTGTGATCTTTTGCAATGAACAGTGTCAGTGACCTGTTTTTTCAGTGACACTTTTCACAGTGTCGTGACAACAACTTCAGTTCAGCTCTTTTTTGAAAAAAGCAGTGATAAAGTAGTTTCAGAAAATTCACTGACAACACTGAAGCACACAGGTGCATTGCACGTGCAAAATGCAGCACACCAAAATGCTCCTGATAAGAAAACAGCAATTTCTGGTCAGACTGCAACACTCAATGTTTCTGCAAACACTGCAAAAAACTGAGCAAAAATGAAAAAAAAAAACAAAAAAACACAAAAAAAACACATTTTCAGTAAACAAAAACAGGATCTGACTTTTAAAATGAAATTACAGTTTATCAGGACAGTTTTGCTTAAAATTAAACACTGGCCCAGTTTCAAAATGTGATCACTGTCTCATGGTACACTGTGCAACTTTTTACACTTTATCAGGTTAAATGTTCAAAGAAGTGACGTGTTCAAGTTACAACTGTTAAAAGGTCTGTGTACAAGTTTCACTGACTCACGGTCAATGAATCTCTTTAACTGGGTGTTACACGACTTTGAACATTGATGCAGTTTTTGAAGGACACAACAATCAACGTGTTCACTACAAAATGATGCTCATCATCTGTCATGTTGAGAGGTCAAAATGTTTTTTTGCAAAAACAACTGAGACACATTGGTCATTTGAATGAAAAATTCATGTGCATTTTTAAATGTTTCCATTAAGCTGTTCAGAAAGAGAAGTCAGTTTTTTTTTTTTTTCATGTCATTGTTTTCTTTGAAAATCTCAAATTTTGGTTAATTTTTTCATTTTTCACTTTTTTTTTTAAACTTTCCATTTTGAATGATTTATTATTTTAATTTTGCCAATGATAAGTCCGCATCAAAATTTTCCACCATTTTTTTTTTCGACACATTTTAAATGACTGGAACTTTTAGGGTTTCTGCAAAAATCATGTCAACAAAAATTGCAAAAACCTATCATTTAATGTGCTATTTTTCATTTGATGGTTTATTCCATGTTTTGTTCTTTTTTAATCTTTTTGGTGTCATTTTTTTAAAAAAAAAAGAATTCAAGTTTAAAAAGTCAGGTAAATTGTTTCATTGTTCAGGCATTGAACAGCAAAGCTTTCAAAATGGGTCAAACATGGAGAAACTGTGCATGCTCATGTTTAACTTGCTTGGATCTGAAGCATGCAACTGATAAAATTCATTTAAAAAACTGCTGATGGAGATTCATTTGCACTAAAAAAGTGGTCACTTTCAGTTTTCAGAAAAATTAATAAAAATTTTTTGGCATGAGAAAAATTTGATAAAAATTCAGGGAAAATTAAAATTAAATCTGAATAAATGCTGCAGGTCTTTTGCATTTTAACGGTCAAATGCTTTTAAACTTGTTTTTCAAATCATGGAACTCTGAATTTTTGAAAAGTTTCAACTCCTGATTAAAGGCTTCACAGAAATAAACACAAAAATTCCAATTTGCAAATAGCAAAAGAAAGAATACAAAAGTGACTTGGCAAAACACAACAGTTGATTTCTGAAAAAAAGCTCAAAACACACAAACAGTTCTGTCATGTTTCACTATCAAAGAAGTCGAACAGTGTGCGACAAACTTCTAAAAAGGGTTAATGGACAAAATTATCATTATTATCATTATTATCATTATCATTATTATTATTATTATTATTATTATCATCATCATCATCATCATCATAGAGGCTACCAGCGTTTATTCTACTGCAGGAGGCCAATAACACAGAGCGATAGATACAGGATTCGGCCAATCACAGTGCAGTTTGCTCCAGATGACGTCTGGCATACGTAAGCGGATACAAAGCGTCAGATCGTCTTCCGATTGGACGACAAGACCAAAACAAACCTCTGACCGCACCAAAGGAACTATGGAAAACCAATATGGCGTTTAGCATCGATGCTAATGTACTTCTATCACCGAAATATGATTAAAATATGGACGGAAGACACCTGATATCGGATCTATCATCACGGATTTATCGAACAACGTCCCGGAAAAAGACCCGGTTTCCAGGGCCGAACAGAGGGGCTTCTAAAAGAGCGACGATGCCCCGGAGACATCCCCGGGAACGGCGCACCGGGAGCTTTCACCGCCCAAAAAAGTAAGACGATTTCGGACACTTTACATGAAGTGCTCATCAGGTTTGGATGGAGGTGAGACAGGAGCAGCTCGAGTTTAACCCTTTACCTCTGCAGTGCGCGTCTAAAAACGCAAGTAATCCCTGAAGTTTGTCAGACGGCGTTTTATCAGGTGGCGTGTGTTTGCATGTACGCGCGTTAACACAGAAACACAAAACATTCATTTCACCATCTTTCACACACGTTTCCTCTGATTTCATTAAAAATCTCAGTCAGTGTTGAGTCTGTGAAGTTCAGACAGACTGCAGATGAGCTGGCTCAGGTCAGGAATGACAAAATGAGAGCGAGAGAGTTTTTACATGACACAGACAGAAATATTCCGCTTTTAGTCTGAACTGATCTCGTAAACAGCGTGCGTCTTTGGGATATTCAGAGAGAGAACTTTTTCTCAATGAAACATTTTCAAATTAAGACATGAGATATGTAGATATTCAGCTTTTGACTCAGCATTCTTTGGCACTTAATAAGCGATTTTCCATTTCATTGTTGTGCACAAGTGATATCGAAATGTTGATAAAACAACTGCGAGATGACTGCAATAACATCCCTGTAACCATGGCGATTTCCAATCCAAGGCCACGTAGGCGTGTTATGGAGCAATGTCGGAAAGGCAAGCCCCTTATACTGTATGTGGGAGCGACCACGTATGAGGGATTTCTGGGAGATGTAGTCCCCGATTTCACAGAGAAATTGTGGATTCAAAACTTCCTGATGATCCGCTCAACTTTCTCAGTTATGTGATGCAATAACAGCTGCTGTAGCTCCTGCTGCATCATGAGGGAGCCAGTTCCTACTGACAAGCTCATAGACACAGCATCATGTGACCTAGAAAAGACTAAACAGTGTAAAATATTGCTTTTTGGAATCGCCTGAAATACTGCTTAATGCAAGCATAAAAACATTTTTTGAGTTTTTAAAAAAAAATTGGCTCGTCTCCAATTGACTCCAATTGAATTATTTTATATTCGCAATTTCAATTTGTGCAATTTGAGGGTTAATGAAAACCCGCCTGACATCAAACATGACACAAGAAACAGAGAAAGGCATATGTGTCTGCTGCTGCTGTGTACACTGCTCTGGTCCACTGGCGATGGGAAAGAGGTCTATCATGAGTTATTAGTGATTTTACCAGTTTTTAAAAAATGCGTATGCATGGTACTTTTGGTGGAAAAGTGGTATAAGACTAGGCTTGAGTTTGGTTTTGTGCAAACCAAATAAAGTCAGTTCTTCACTTTCTGCAAATATCTTTATTGAGAGTTACTCAGGAACACTTTAGATATTAATTAATTAGTAGTTAGGAGCCAGTTCCTCCCGACAAGCACACAGCTACAGCATCATGCAGAAGTTTTTCCATTGCAATTTTCGAATTGCTGAAATACCATCTCATGTGAGTGTAACATTTTTTTGTGATAAATGTTTTTTTTTTTTCTTTTTTAATGTTTCCAGTTTTATGTATTCTCAAGTTCAGTTTGCGGGTTGCACCTTCTTATGTTTACTTTAAATTCATGATTTAATAGGCTAATTGAAGCCTGACTGTTTGATGAATGATTTTTCACCTATTTGTCCAGCGTTGGCCAGTTTACATCCTTATGTGTCAGTTATTTATTATTATTATTATTTTTGCTGCTGTATGATGAACCTCAGCAGAGTTTCTGTTTATCCCCCTGATGAAGACGCCCCGCGCGTCGCTGTTGTTTTGGCTCTGCAAGGTGTCTGTTTTGGCATCTTTGTGTGTTCAGGCGATAACGCGGCGCTGCCTGCTGGCCTGGTTTTTCAGTGTGTGAATGGACCCAAAATCCTTGTGTCAGCACACAGAGCCACCTCCAGCCTCCAGAGGGGCTCTTCGTGTGATTGCCCCCGGCGTTATTTTGTTCCGTTTGATGCAAAACCTTTGTCACCTGACGGCAGCTTTGCAACTCTACTCCTTTTGTGGAATATCTTGATTCGAACGGGGGAGGCAGATTTAGCTGGAACACACATGCATGTCTTTTGTGGAACTGGATTATTTTGGAGAAGCTGAAATTTTTTGTGAAGTGGTAAATCATGAATAAAAGATGAGGCTGGAGTTTTGCTATCGCAGTGCGGTGCTGGGGCTGAATAACAAAAAGCTGGATCGCTTCAAATTTCTACAAATGCCATTCACATCACATCCCACCGCATTTTACAAAAGCACAACTTACTGTTGGCCTGTGTTTATATTGTTCAGATCCCCCCCAAAAAACCTTAAAATCCACCAGCCAGTACAATGGGGCCGATCTATACCATGAAAAGCAAACTTTCCACCGCTCCCTGCTGTTGTCATAGCAACCGCGACCAGTGGTACACCAGTCTGCTCTGTGGAAGGAGAGCGAAACAGACCCAAAACCCAAACAATTCACCATCAGGATGATTAAAAACTACGAACAAAGGCCCTCTTTTCCCCAGAACATCCCCAAATGGTAACATGCAGCCGAAAAGCACAACCAGAGAGTCATCCTAAACATAATGCGTCATCAGAGGGCGCGTGCGGGAGAATATTTCCTGGATAATTGAGCTGGTGTGATGGCGGGCAGTGTCATCATCAAGGGAGAGAAAGGCGAAGGGCTCCGGAGGAGAACAACCAGAGAGGCTTAACAAGCTCTCACCGGCTCCTCACAGCGCGTGATTAAACCCGGTTGTCGGAGCACGCAGCTCCTCTGAACCTTTCAGGGAAACACGAGAGCAGCACGCCGTCACCGAGCAGCACTTCTCTAAACTCTGGAGCACTCTGGTCATTTCCAGACTGTCAGTGTACTCTGACAGCGCTCTCACAAAAGCATGACGATTATGTATATGGTGTTAAAATTGCAGTTTTCTTGTTGATTGCCATTTACACCAGCTCAAAAACACAAATTTGGCTCATAAGTTGATTCTAGATGTGCTCTCGACTGAATTCAGGGGTAAAAAAATGGGATGTCGGGGCTGGTATGAGCTTGCCATCTGCTATCTCAGGACGTTCTCTTGCAAAAATTTATGCGAAACGTATGCATGTTTTCAAAAAGTCGATAAAACACGATTGCGAGATGACTGCGTTTCCACTGAGCGATTTTATGCTACTAAAGAAAGTTTAAAAAAAAAAACAAAACCTGAAGATAAGTGACAAAAATGAAAAATGTAGTTTTACAAAATAACAAAAAATGAGTGACAGAAATGAAAAAGAAAGTTGAAAAACAACACGAAAATCACCTGAAGATTTGTGACAAAATTGCAAAAGAAAGAAGAAAAACAAGAAAATTACCTGAAAATTAGTGACAAAAATGAAAAAGATATTCTTAAAAAAAAAAAACAAGAAAATTACCTGAATATTAATGACAAAAATCAAAAGAATAGTGTAAAAAAAACAACCAGAAAAATATCTGAAAATTTGAGACAAAAATCAAAGAAAGACTTAAAAAAAAAGACAATTACCTGAAAATTAGTGAAAAAAAATGAAAAAGTTGGTTTAAAAAACAATAAATAAATTACCTGACAATTAGTAACAAAAATGAAAAATATTTTCTTTTAAAAACAACAAGAAAATTACCTGAATATTAATGACAAAAATCAAATGGATAGTGTAAAAAAACAACCAGAAAAATACCTGAAAATTTGTGACAAAAATTAAAAAGGAAATTAAAAAAACCCAAGGGAATGGGCAGGGAAAAGTGCTTAAAAATTACAGTATTTTGGTAAAATAATTTAAAATATGTTAAAATGATATTTATAAATATTGTTTTTCCCTATAGCTTTTAAAAAACGCTCAGGATTCAAAGTGTTAACTTGGTGGTTTACATTCTTATTGGATGATGAGATTTTAGTTTGACTTATCATTTTTGTTATGTGACGGCGTGGCCTCGCTGTGCAGTTTATGAGCTTCTTGATGAGTTTTTCTCTTGTTGTTTTTGCTTCCTGCTGCAGTCTGAATCTGGCTGCTGTGATCTGAGTTTACATTTTCTTGACTGAAAAAGATCAATTTTATAACAACGACGTTTGATTAAACGTGCTTCTTCTGCTGTACGTTCTCAGCCTACACAGAGTGGTGTGTGCCAAAGAGAAACTACTGTTGGTTATTAAAATGAGAGACAGCTGGTGTGTGACAAAGAAAAATGAATGACAATAAAATAGAAAGCAAACAAGAAAACAAGAATGGAGACAGCACATGTCAGAGGACCGATTGTTTGTGGAGACAAAGCAAATATATCCATCTTTGAATCCACGAGAAGAACAATAATCACGAGGCGGCGAATATGACATTCAAGGGAAGTTTTTTGCTTTACTTTATCTGCTCCTCTGGAAAAAAAGGAGATAATTTTGTGAAATCAGAAGTTTTATTTGCTGCACATTTGGCGTTTTAGAAACTTTATGTTTGTTAACCCTTTAACATTTCACAAACTCGTCTGGTTTTGTGCACAAAATGTGCTTTTCAAAATCTGTCTGTAGAAAATCTGTTATTTTCTACTTTCATTGCATTAATTTTTACCCTCTAAATGCCAAATTTAGTCATAATGCCACTATAAAAATTAATTATTTTATCATCACAGCCTGGGACATGATAATAATTGGGAGTGATTTTTATTCATTATTATTTTTTGTGCAGTCAAATACTCATACCGCTCTGCACACAAAATGCTCTTTTCAAAATTAGGGTATAAAAAATATTATACATTAATTTGATTTTTCTATTTTCATTGAGTGTATGTTTTCTAACCAACATCAGATCTAATCATAAATATCAATTATTCATGCATTGGCTGATTTTTAACCCTTTAAATGACAGGTTTTGGTCATGATGCCCCTATGTTTGTAGATGGAAAAAAACATTTTTTGTTATGACATATAAAGTACTATGATATTATTGTTTTTGATATTAAAGTCTGGGATATGTCAGTGATCAGCAGCTACATTGACTGTGACAGGTCACCTAGTGGAAACAGCATGTATTTCCTCCATATGCCAAATATGGTCAAAATGACCTCATCAGGTGGAAAATAGTCAAAATGACAAATTCAGAGTCAAAAGCCCAGAATGACACCCAGAAATAATACAAGTCCTGTTTTTCTGCTCTGATGGCTGTGGGATCAAAAATGTCAGTTTGAATGGGTTTCAATGGAGCATTTTTGGACCTGAACAGTCTGAATGTAACTATTTAGTTTCCACAGTGTATTTTAGACTTATTGTAGGAGCTGAGCTGCAAATTCACTGATTACACTCAAATACACAATCTGGACTACATTTAGGACACATGCATGAACACAGACAAAAATGATCAAAAAAATGAAGAATGAAAAATGCGTAAAATGCACCAAACAGTCCCTAAGTGGTTAAAGGTTTGATCTAGTTTTGTTGAAAGTTCTGCAGAAACACGTTTGTTTCTGCAGAGCTGCAGCGTGTGAGGCCCAAATATCCAGAGGAGGGTTGAGAGTCCGGCGAAGAGTCTGTCAGAGGAATGGCGGTCAAATAGATGAGTGAGGAGGCGAGAAACGCTGATGTTTTTTAAGCATGGATAATATCTCTGAGCTTTGGGAGTAAATCAATGCCAATCCCCCAATTTGCTTACAAGGATTTGTTTCCACTGGATGCCTCATACACTTAAACGCCTCGGGATGTGATTTTAAAGAGGATTCTTGACATTTTGATTTTTTGCGCTGGCTGCAGGCTGCAGACTTTCCCAACTGTGAGAAAAAATGCGTTGGCTCTTCACTTGCTCTGTAATGTCTTTTTGGAGCACGTTATTTATTTCCTTCAGCCTGAGCGTCCGCTGAGAGCCGAGCGAGATGTGAACGGTCAACAGGCTGAGAGAAAGTTGGCCGCGGCTGAAGTTTTCGTGCTCTTCGTCTTTCAGCAGTCAGCCTGAGTTTGTGTGCGTCCATGACTCCCTCGTGATGTGATTTTCATGGACAATAGTTTTGCCTGGCGGGTGCAAAATAAATGACAGGTTGATTACAGCCATTCAAAGCGTCCCAGTTTGCTGCAGCTCTTGATGACAGACTGCAGAGTTTAACCTCCAAGTATGAAGAATAATAGAGAAGAAGTGTATTCATCAGCGGGGTCAGCGGCGAGCCGCGCCGCTGTTTTAGATATTTCTCTGTGGCCTGCTGATTAATGCTTGCTTTGTAGCTGCGGTTAAACCTAAAATAACGAAACAAATGGAACAGAAAATATGTAATTTGACTCGTGTGATTTTCCTTTTGTTAAAGATCAGTTGGCACTTGTGATCAGCGTGGATTAAAGGGTCACTTCATCCAAATAACAAACAGCATTTTCTCACTGGAAACACTTTTTGTTCAGGAATTGTTTCTTTGACAATCGTTTTATTTTTCAGGAACACATTTTTAATGCTTTTTAAACGTAACCTAAATGTGCCACAAAGGTCGGCGTCCAGTAATGGCGTCTTTTCAGGCTTTTATTTGGTCAGCATCTTCTTCTGGCGTTAGTATTCGGGTTATGTTGCCGCCTGTTGGTTTGGCATGTTTTTGACAACACTTCAACTATCGAATGTCTTTGTGATAATTTTTTATCAGATCGCACACATTGCCGCTTTGTCAGTGGACTCGTCTACATATTACGCTCTAGGCATCCTCCTGCGTCTGC
Source organism: Plectropomus leopardus (assembly GCF_008729295.1). Lineage (NCBI taxonomy): Eukaryota > Metazoa > Chordata > Actinopteri > Perciformes > Serranidae > Plectropomus > Plectropomus leopardus. Next base: position 1,363,118 of record NC_056478.1, read on the forward strand.
TGTTTCAGCCCGATTTTACTCCAAACTCCTCAAATATGTCTGCTCTGTCAGTGCTTTTGGCGTTAAAACGTGATGCCAAAAACCACCTTCTGCGACCAACACATGGCTGGATGGCATCAGATGAGAACGCGCTCAGAGAGAACCGGTGGCTTTGTTATTACACGCCGGCGTACGGCCACATGCAGCACGCACGAGTGGTGTTACTTGAGAACGTGGCTTTTGGAGTTGGGATACGCCAAAATCTCTGCAAAAGCGGCGTTTGACATCTTCAGAATCCAATCAGGCTGCCGCCTGATAGTTCAGCGTGCTTTGACTTCCCTTCAATCGTGTCTTTGCGTTTTCTTTTCGAAAAGGATTTTTTTTATTGTTTCAACATTGTGTGAAGATGGGAGTTTTTCTTTTAGAAAAAAGGAGAGCAAAACATGTTTTCCAAAATACTGGTGAACATGTGGACTGGGCCTCGATATAGTACAAGTGTTACAAACTGTCACAGATCTATTATTTGTTTATTATTTGTAATGCGCTTTGCACTTTTTTGGAAGAAATCTCAAAGTGCTACAAGCTGAAAGCATTTAAATAAAAAGTTAAAAACAATAAGCATAAAAGCAGATTTAAAAGTCATTAAAAAAACTGCAACATAGCCATGGCGTTTTTTCCTCATTTTTTAAAAAATCCTAACTTTGACCACTGATAAGAGTTTGATTTTTCTCATGATTTAACACTTTCAAAGTTGTTTGTTTTTCCCAGATTTCAAGTCTTTAGATGACTCAGAACAAATGTTGTGACATTTTTCCTCCACGTACTAAATCTAGTTTTTTGGGTACAAATGGGAAAGTCAGAAATATGTTTCCCTCTCTGCGCTGCACATACAAGATATGAAAAGAAACAGTCTAAAACTGTGTCGTCTGAACCAAACATGAATCCGAAGCAACATACAATCGATCGGCACCGCTGGAGATCAGCCAGTGTGAACGCTGCTGTCTTTGTCTCTCGGTCCGTCCTGATAACTCGCTGGACTGAGGCAAAGACCCAGAGGGTGACTTTCTCCTTCTCGGGTTTCATAAGAAAAGGCTCTTGGGCGCTCACTACCTGAGAAGCTCCCCTTCAAAGAAACTCAATTTTCACTTTAAAAGGCAGACTGATCCGCCACCCTCTCACAGCGCCCTTTTCTCTCCCTTCTTTTCTCCTCTGCTCTCCTCCCGTGTCCGCTGAGTTGCTCCCCTCAGCCTGGACGAAGGACGATTACACAAATCTGTCACCCAGGAAATCCCGACACTTTATTTCCTCTCAGACAAAGCCAGTGATAGGTGATGAGTTTGTAGCTGCTGGGGGATTTGACAGACTCTGGGGGAATAATAAAGCAATTTCAGCCTGCCAGAAAAGTCTGAGGACGAAGAGAGGGAAAACACACACGAGGAGATATAAATCACTCCTGTGATAGCTGCAGTTTTTCGGTGGAGAAATGAGACAGTTAAATTGTACAGAGAGATGAGTGGCTTGACCAGAGCGTAACTGTGGTGGAGAAATTACACAGCGGCCAAATAAAGATGTATTGTAAAGGGCGAGCACTCAGAAATACAGGTTTTATGTGAGCGGTGGGTTCGGAGGGGCGTTATTAACAACCTGTGGTATTATTTTTATGTCTGCCCACCGACACATCGTAAGGTGAAACAGAGATGTACAGACAATACATGAAAAATAATAAAATGACACTGTACTTTCATCATGTAATGCAGAAAATATTTTTGTATATACATAAGGGCTGAAGAGGTAAAATACAAATACTACAACTTTTAATTGACCTTCAGGGAACTGCACTCAGCTGGTTTGAATCCTATTTATCAGATCGATCTCAGTTTGTACGATGATGAACATGAAATGATGAATTCTCCATCTACACTAAAGTTAATCATGGAGTTCCACAAGGTTCGGTGTTTGGACTACTTCTATTAATTCTTAACCCTTTGAAACCTGAGAAAATGTTCTTAGTTTCTTTCAAAACACGGAAAGAAGGCAATGAGCAATGAAAGAAGATTAGTGAGAAATTATTGAAAAGTACAAGAATTTTTTTTAAAAAAAGAAAAGAAAAGGACTTAAAGACTTAAAAAAAGGAAATGGCTTGAATTTAAAAAATATATAAATAAACAGTGACAGTGGATACGGAGCCAGACATTTCTTTTCTTGTTGTTGTTGTTGTTGTTGTTGTTGTTGTTGTTTTGGTCATTATTTAGGTGTGTGTGTGTGTGTGTGTGTGTGTGTGTGTGTGTGTGTGTGTGTGTGTGTGTGTGTTGGGATATACTATTGTATTTAGTGTAATAATTTTGTTATATAATATGAGTTAATATGTCAATATGATTCATAATTAAAAAATAGATTATAAATATAGTTTTTCCTAACTTCTTAGAAATCATTTTTCTAAATTTCCATATTACTACCGGTGTGCAATAACAACACCACCGGTTCTTTCCGAGCACGTAATCTGACGCTGTCTAGTCGTGTTTCGGTTGGACGTGGAAGGTGGCGTTTGGCGTCATGCTTGTTCGCCGAAAGCACTGACAGAGCGGACATATTTGACAACAGGCTGTCCCACTGTGCATTTGCTGACATTATGGCAGCGGCATCGCGCAACATCAACACCAGACGCAGAAGGATACCTCAAACGTAACATGTAGACGTGGAAGTGTCGATATGTGACGAGCTGGGATGAGAACGTTGTTGGCATTATTGGAAGCTTTTGCCTCTTGGCTCAGACAGTATTTTCTTCTTCACACTGTTGAATAAAACAGGTGAATCATTTTGCATTTTTGCTGTTTGGACTGTGAGAGAAAAATATCACCAAAGTAACGTTTCTGACTCGACATAACGCAACAAGGGGCGATTATCATACATCACTGTAGACACGACACAACAACATATCTCATGACAGTGCAGCTCTCAGCAGTCTCTGCTGCAGGGAGCAGCCAGCTTCAGTCAGAGCAGACACAGCTTTCTCACTCCACGGTGTAAATCCACAGATACACACTTCTCTGGGCCTCACAGCGATATTTCACAATGACAGAAGCAACTACGATGAACCGCCTCTGAGCTTTCCATGTCGTTTTCTCCCCTGACACGCCATCCATCATTAACTGTCACGTTATGAAGTTCCAGCAGACAAAAAAGACTGTTTTTCTTTCCCGCTCATCAATCGATATTACAGAATTTTCAAGTTAAACTCAAACCGCCCAAATTACCCGCTGCTTCGTCTGCGGGGCCGCGTGGCGACAGCAGGCATGTTTGATTACAGGAATTGTGTGCTCTTTATTATGGTAATGAGCGCCTTTCAAAAACAGCACCTCGTAACCTTTGCACTCGGAGTGCATTAAATTCTTTTGAGATGCTTCTTTAATGGCAAAGCAGACTGCATAATCAACTGCAGGTTGACATTTAAAACATGAAAATTGCAGCCAGAGTGCTGTGTGTGTCCACTGGGTAAGTGGTGGATGGAGCCAGCAGCTGCTGAGAAATGATCTTAAGCTGCATCCTGGAGGCACAGCGCTTAAAGTGGCTGTCCCTTTTTCAGACAGCAGCACTTTGGCTTTATTTGACAGTTCACAGCAAAGTGAGGCAGGAGGAAATGTTGCCATTGTACATTTCTGCAAACCAGGATACATTACATTTCATGTGTGTCATATCCACGTTTCTAGAGTGACGGAGATTATGAGCGGCGGAGGGGATGGTGGATGGTGTGACACCTGAGTGAGACGCCTGCCAAGCTGCAGACCACTGTTCAACCCCAACAAACACCAACACTGGTTACTTTTTAACACGACATCACTGTATTCACAGCACATTTTTAGCCATTCTAATTGGATGTTTTTTAGTGTCCTGTTGCTGTTTTTGCAGCGCAGATATTGGATGAACGTAGGTTGTTTTCACAGCAATGTCGCTGCGTTTCTAGTGAGAATAGTGCCACGAAAAGCAAATGTTTTTTTTTTTAACAAAAAACGTCTCTGTTTCCAGTTCTGACAAAGTCATAAAAAGTGGATGTTTTCTACAAAACACACAGGGGCCACAGGATGGCTACTTATTTAGTGGAACTTTGCTCCATTTCCAGCCGGGATAGTGTCACAAGATGTGTTTGGTTTTTAGTGGAAAATAGCTCAGATTCCTGTTGTGGTTTTGCCATTACAAGTAGTTTTTGCTTTAGTGACATTGCTCCATTTCTAGCTGGGATGGTGCCGCTGAAAGTGGTTATATTTAACTGAAACGTGATTGTGTTTCCAGCTGGGATAGAGCCATAAAAAACAGTTGTTATCAAGTAGATTTCCCTGCATTTCCAGCTGGGACAGTGACTCAGAAGGTGGTTGTTTTTCACTGATACATTGCTGCCTTTTCAGGCAGGAACATGCTTCAAAAAACCATCATTTTTCCAACACTGCCCCTCCAGCCTGGATAGTGCCACTAAAGGTGTTTGATTTTTACATAGACATCACTGCGTTTCCAGCCAGGATGGTGCTCTGAAATGCAGTTATTTAAAAGAGCCAGTTTTTACTGCAACACTGCTGCATTTCCAGCTGTGATAGTGCCACAGAGAGCTGCTGTTTTTTAGAGGAGCATTGTTCTGTTTCCAGCGGGGATAGTGACCCAATAAACAGTTATATTTTACTAAGATATTGCAGCATTTTCTGCTGAGATAGTTCCACGAAAAGCAGTGTTTCTTACCGAGACATTGCTATGTTTCTGACTAGTGCCACAAACTGCAGTTGTTTTTTAACGGGATTATTGTGCCCCCAAACTCGGTACTTTATGCCAAAACATGATAATATAACAGAAGCGTTGTTGAAACACAAGGAAACATGTCAGTGTACCTGCTACATAATCACGTAGGAGAATAACACGATGGCTCGTAGAGACGTAGAGGACAGCGAGTCGAAGCTCTTCTCATGATGATGGAAAGTGATGCAGCTTCATGGATTAAGAACGGGCCGTGTCCTGATTTCTATGCAATGCAGGTTTGTACTTACAAATTGGAGGACGCGAGAGGATAGAGCTGGTTTGATTAAGAGTGGTGCAGTGAGTAATGCTCACTCACACACACACACACACACACACACACACACAAACAAACCCAGCCTACAATCCCCTTCACACACATCGTCTCACTCTTCTGACTCCACTCTGCTGCGCCTCGGCACACAGTGCAGCGCTCTGGTTCAACAACTCCCTCTGTGGGGAGCGAGGGAGGCAGCTTCCGCCCAGCCAACCATTGGAAACTCATTATTACAGTACTAAGTGATGGATCATTTCCAAATGATCTCCACGTACACCTCAACAATTAAGCCACCAGCAAGGCAATTACAGATCGGCAATATAGCGGGGGGACACTGATATATTGCCGGGCTTTAACCTTTGGGCTAGCGGACAGATTACACTTATTAAGCCGCAGCGTTATTGGACCTATAAAAATCATTGTGCAGCCATATCAGCCCACATAACTGCAGAGTGGACATTCTTCTTGCTGGAGGACTGAGCTGGTAGAGAAGCTGGTGTTTGAGGGGGGAGCAGAGCAGAGGAGAGGTCACACAAATCTCTGCCTGCTGATGATAACACCATCCCTTTATATTCTGCCAACATTTTGTTGTTGTGCATTTTTAAGTAATAATTTCAGGCACATATACTCACTACAAAGATTTTTCTTTTTCGTAAAATCAGCTCACCACTTTGGTCCTGACTGAAATATCCCCAAAACTGTTGGGCTATTTTTGATTTTTTTTGCAAAGACATTCATGTTTCCCAGAGGATGAATTTGAAAGACTTTTCATGTTGCATCATCATCAGGTCAAAACTAATTCAATTGGACGAAGGATTTGTTTACACAGTTTCTTGCATGAAACGTTCAATTTAGTTGCAGTTTGGCATAAGAATGATATTTTGGAGACTTGAAATGCAAACTTTTGAAACCAAGTTCCAGAGTCGTGTAAACTGGCAATGATCCGGTAAGAACAGTGTCTTTGGTGTGTCGTTACAAAGTTACACTGCCAATTACTGGCCTGGCTTGCATACTGCAGCATTTTTGGTTGTTTGAGTATCTGTGTACACAAGGATCAGATCATTTTTGCAATATTATCATATGAAGGCAGATTGTTTAAAAATGCAAAGGAAAGACTTTAACATTTTTAGTAGGGCCATTCTTGTCTAAACGTGGCCTACTTTGGATTGGTGTTTGAGTGCTGCTTAGGAGGAGATGTACAGTAATTAGTGGCAGGGCACCATGCATCTTAATAATAATAATAATAATAATAATAATAATAATAATAATAATAATAATAATAATAATAATAATAATAGTAACTTCATTTATATAGCACATGTTAAACACACAGTTACATAGCGCTTCACATAAACAATTAAGGTGCACAAGTCAAAACCCAGGTACGTACATACATACATACATACATACATACATACATACATACATACAAACCTACCAACCTAGCTGGGAGGATTTATGAGAATGCTAACCTATAGAAATGAGTTTTCAGCTGTTACTTTCAGTTGTTTATCTGGTTAAGGGGCTAAAATTTATGTATTTGCCCGAGTGCTGTGTTTCTATCACTGCTGATCAATGCTCATTGCATTAAAAAGAAGGATGTGAGTGGATATTAGGCTTAAGTAAACTGTGGAGGGAAAACTGTGCCAGAGCAATCAAGAAAACGTGTAATACAGGTGACTAAGACCATGTGTGGACAAGAATGACATTAATAAAACCAGAAGAGTCTTTCCTTTGCATCAAAAAAAAAAAAAAAAATCACATTCATATGATAATGTTGTGAGAACTCCCATGTGCATGGATCTGCAAAAGTGACCACCAGTGCTGTTGTATGCATGCCAGGCCAGTAGTTGGCGGTGTGACTTTGTAATGACACACCACAGAGGGACACCATGCATCTGCACAAAGTTCGGCCGTGGAAGGATCCACTTATCGTTAGTTTAAACGCCGACACAAGGGGTGGTGTTTTCAAAGATTACACTCTGGAACCCGGTTTCAAATTTTTGCATTTTCACGCCCAAAAACGCTGTTGTCGTGTGAACGAAAAGACAAACCACAACAAAAGTCTAACGTTTCTCACAAGAACCATTGCCGTAAAAAACGTCCCCTTACATATTCAGCCTCTCTTTCAAAGTTGGTGCAGAATAATATGGAGCGATGTCTGAGCTGCTTAGGAGGAGAAGGACAGTAATCAGTGGCAGAGCATCGTTTAAATCTGACTGGTTAATGGGCTAAAATTAGCGCGTTCACCTGGGTGTTGTATTTCCGTCAATGCCGATCAGAGCTGGAGGCGATAAAAACCTGTTTCTGCTGCAGAGTCATTTGACCTGGTTATGTACACATTCTCATTGCATCAAAAGCCAGATGTTAGCGGGTGTTAGTGTATTTTTTGTGCAGTGGGAATGAGGCTAAAGTAAACCTAGAAAACTGTGCCAGAGCAATCAAGAAAAACTGTAATACAGGTGATTTAGCCTCACAGAGGCTCTGGACTCTTAGTAAGAGCAAACAAACACCATAAATCATCGGGGCTTCGGGCAGATTATTCAGCTGCACTGAAACCAACTCTGCAAACAGTTTTTTTTCTTTCCTTCTCTGAGAATCATGTTCTTTAAACAATCAAAAGTCTCATCCATTTTACATCTCCGCGAGGAAAAACTGTATGCTGCCAAAGCGTAAGTCACGTTTTATCTGGTGTGACACTAACGTGTAGGCTAACTCACATAAAGCTGTCAGCGGAGACTCGAGGTGACAAGATGATGGCAGAGAAATCACTTTAAATTGGGTGGATGAGCAATGAATCCATGCAGACAGTGGAAACACAAGAACAGAGCGCTGATGAAAAAAGGGCGAGAAACAGATTGAAAGAGAAAAGATGGAAATAAACCGACAAGTTTTTCCGCAGTAATGAGGACAGATTAATTCAAAGCCACGTGCTGTAAGGTCCTTAATTAACTGCCTGTGTACCATCGAGGCAAACTCATGAGTTTGACAGCAGCTCTTTTCTCCTTCTTCTTTTTCTTGGCGTCCCTCCTCCTCTTTCTCTTCTGACTGATCTTTCATTAGGAACACCCACACGCGCTCTGTTACTCGAAACATCTATATGAAGAATGCAATATTTGAAATATCCGGGGAGCAGGTGTCAATTTTTAACACTAAGAAAAAATGTCTTGTTCTCAGTTACATCATTGTGCAAAGTGTGTTTTACTTAGATAACATTCCCAGGTCCTCTAAAGACGGCGGAGACTTTGTTCACAGCCGAAAGGAGAGATAATTAAAATATTAAAGCTGTTCAGTTTGAGAGACAGGCACTAAAGAAATGGTTCTGCATTAGCTGCTGAAACTGTACTTTTTTTAAAGGGCTCATTTCTATAATGAATTCTTTAGTTTCTATAAGATTATTCCAATCAAATCCTCCAGACTGATCATTAAAGTTATACTCGATTTAATTTGTTGGACTTCAGGAATATGAATGCAGAACATGAGGGCCGTAACTGCAGTGCAGAATAGAGCAAAATGAACCTTTCTTGTTAAGCAAAAAAATGTCAAACTGAAATGTCTTTTTATTGCAGGAATATTAGAGGCCATGTCAGTGAAAAATATACAGAGCAAGTTCTAGTTTTATGATTTCTTACAGTTTTCCTCACTTTACTTTTTATATAAGCAGTCTTAAAATACTATTTATTCAATCATAATCTATGAAAAGAAAAGAAAGGGACACAGACGTGTGACGTCTTTTTGAAGAGATAATCACAGAGTATGTTTGACAGGAGTCGATGAATGCAGAGCAGAGTGAGACTTAATTTTTCATTTAGCAGAGACAATAATTAACATGTCTTTTACTTTGGTAAAAATAATCAAGACGTCCAGATTCAGTATTACAGGGTACAGTCTGCGAAAGTTAACCAACCTGTTCTCAATCGTTACATGACCGCCCTCGTTATCCTCGTTTTCTCCATGTTTTTAAAATTTGAGCAAAATATTATGCTCCAGGCAGCCTCCTGCGGCTGTTTTTTAAACCTGTTACATGCATTGTCTTTTTTAAAATGCAACTTTGATTTTCTCAGGAAATGTACATGTACCTGTACATGTACATATAAATGTACATGTACCTGTACATATAAATGTACATATAAATGTACATGTACATGCATACAGTCTTTTTCAAAAAACAAAACACAGTTTTTTTAGGTTTACATCCTTAAATTTGGGCAACAATCGAACATGGTTAGGTTTAGAAAAAAACCTCAAAGCTTGACTTAAAAAACTATGGTTGTCACTTGTGTAGCCTGCCACGTATAATTAACTCTTTGAACCCTGAGCAAATTTTGATTTCTTTCAAAAACCTAGGAAGAAGGCATGAAGCAACTGAACAAGACAAAGCCCAAAAACTAGCAAAAATATTTTTGAGAAAACATTGCCTTAGAAAATAAGCACAAAAATGTAAAGAACAAACAATAAAATTACCCACGTAAAGTGCTAAAAAAATTTGTTTATTTTATATATTTTAGTAATTTTTTCTTTGATCTAATTTCAAACCTAAAATTATTATATTCATTAATGTCATTTTCTGGACATTTTTTTTATATTTTGTATTTTTTTTAATAATCCTCTACCCTTTTTAAACCACGTTTTTAAGGGTATTTTCTTTTTTTTTTTTTTTTGCAATTTGTGGGGCATTTCTAGCCAAGTTAGCCATTTCCTCCCCCATCCAATGTTTTCAAAAGAATTCAAACCAGTTTTCAAAAGGTCCAGCAGGTAAATGGTTAACAAAACACAACCAGGAAATGTATTAGATCTTCACATAAATTCCTTTCATTGGTCCAGAACGTTTATTGTTTACACAGTTAGGCAAAGTATCAGGTCACCTGGGGCGACCTCGAGCTCATCAGGTAGAGCGTGCGCCCCACATGCCTGAGGCGTCTGCAGCGGCACAGGTTCGAGTCCGGCCTGTGGCCCTCTGCTGCTGTCATCCTCCCCTCTCTCCCCCCTTTCCTGTCTCTCTGTAACTGTCCTATCAATAAAGGGAAAATTCCCCAAAAAATAATCTTAAAAAAAAAAAAGTATCAGGTCACCTGCGGATTGAACTTCAACAGCAGACATGCACGCTCAACAATATGCCTTATGGGCACGTGCAAACACACACCCACACACACACACACTACATAGCTTCATGCGAATGCAAAACAGCCCCCAGAACAAATCAGGATTCTGCATCTGATTGAAATCACAGTCACATCCTGGACGTCGACATTGTCAATGTCATTATGTGCACTGCATTTCGTTCTCCTGAGCTAAACTTAGAAACTGAGAGCTGAATTAAAGCAGCAGTCGCCCTCAGCTCAACCTGCCGCGGTGAGCACGAGGAAATAACGTTATCAGAATTTACGCCGCTGATTTGTGCGCGTTGTTTGGTGGAAGCTCATTTAATGTTCGAATCGCACAGATTTAAATTCAAGTTGGTTAAATTGAAACAAGCGTCCCGTTGGTGTGTTTGTCCTTTAGTGGTGGTGAACTGAACTGAACTTTCTCTGTGGCCATCAGGTTGTCGTTATGCATTACCTGCTCGCAAAACAAACCGCCACTCAAAATCTTTAACCCCTCAGTGGTCAGACTTCTAACCCTTCTAACCTTCTCAGCCCGCTTCCTCGGCTCCTGGTGCACTTGCCTGATTGTTTATTGTGGAAGTTGCTATGTGTGTTTCCCGTGTGGGTTTGTTTTGTAGTTTGTAAGTTGTTTGAATTGAACTGAACTGAATTGAGCACCTTTCAGTGCATTTAAAGAGACAGTTTTGTGCATTAAGAAGGCAGAACATTTAGTGACTGAACACGTCCAGTTGCTGAGCTATTTAGCAAAATACAACAATAGGAGAAGAAAAAACACACAACATTATGGCCCTGGACCTTGAGCGTAAACAGAAGTTTAAGTCCAGTTACATTACCAGTTACATTGTTTTTACATGTGAATAGAATAACATTCCTAAAATATTGCACCCCAGACTTCCTCACAGTAGCTCTGTGCTCACCTTTTACATGTAGTTTGAGCAGAAGCAGATAATTCACTACTCAGCGTCATAGCCTACGTGAGTGCTCCATGTGCATTGAAAAGGCTTTTAGTTTCATCACAAACTGTACATTATGCACTCAGGAAACTATGTTTTGTGTCAGCTGTTGTTTCCACTCTGTCTGTTAGTCATGCAGGACTGCTGGCAGCAGAAAAGATAAAGTACAGGATGTAAAATACAAGAGTGGCTGTTCTGCATGTCCACTTTAATAGTTTCATATTGTACTAGTCTATTTGACAGCCTATAGAGCTCTATTTTGAACCCGGAAATGTTGAGTATCCCAAATTTTTATCTTTTAAATGTATAGTATGGGTCCCCAACATTAGGAAACTGCTGGATGCTAACTTGCATATGTTGGTCAATTTGGTCTTATTTGAAAATACATATACATTTATTCAGTTTAGACATTTTAGGAGACACTAAATTGACTGGATTAAACAGGTCACTACTGTGTGTGTTTGAAATAATTGAAATAATAGACCGTTACTGTCTAACTGTATTTGTATAACTGACTGCAAATTAGGTAAATTATCAGGCACAGTGTGTTTTTTGTGATGTGCCAGGTGCCATAAAACGACCGTCGAAACTCTCTAGCTTTACCTCTCTGTACCAGAAATATTTATACTGGTTTAAATGAACAGTTTGATGGTGGCTTTTATCCCATTTTGTAACTTGCAATGATGTGACAATGGTCCATCTGTTAACATGGTAAACATCATGCATGTAATCTGCACGATCTGCACATACTCACAACATGGCACCCTGAACTTTGACCCTCTCGCTTATATAACCGTAACCATGGAGATATATATATAAAAAGCTTAGTTCATCAGAGATGGAGTTCAATGCAGAGAACTCTGCCGTTGGTACTTTTCAGTTCATATTGTATTTACTTTTAAGTTCGAACTGCGCACGTTATTGATTCTAACGTTTTATATCCGCACACGTACCACAGCTGAGCCTGAGTGCTTTCTAGTTTCATTATATCTGAGCGAAGGCAGAAATCTCCAACACTCGGCAACTCACACCAAAACAATCCAGATTGATAAATAGCACTGCAGGTAAGATGAAAAATATGTGTTTTTGATTTTTTGGGGGGTGAACTGTCACTTTAAGTATTGCTTTTAAACCTGCACTCCAGAACAAACACCGGCTTATCTTTTTATTTAACACCCCGGCTGAGCTGGAAATTACTGGTAATAGTTTTGTCCAATCAAGACACAAGCATCAGAGCGAAAGAACTGTGGCGAGCACAGATAATGAGAGCTCCCTGTAGCCCTCTCCGGCTCTGTAGTGGAAGCCGAGCTATTGATTACAGCTCTGTGGGAGAGCATTGATTTTTATCTCGCAGTGAGTGAGAGGACTGAATCGTCTCCGCAGAGGGAGGGACGCTTAAACTTCAGCAGCAGAGGGACGGTGACGGGAAATGGGGTCAGGCTTGACTAAGTGACTGAGTAAACCATTTGCTTTTTCCTGAATCACATTGAGCACTTATACCACCATAACACCACTTCTTAGGCTGCTATTTACTGATCCTTGTCTAATGCGGAATGATAATTGCAGCACTTTATTCCTGTGAACATTTCCCCCCCCCAGAGCGGCTTAGTTACATTTTTTACACATCTGTCGCCATCCAGCGTGCTGCTGCGTGAATAAAAAATCTGACTGTTTTGTGTGTCTGAGCATCAGTATTCTGTATGTTTGGGTGCAAATGTGTGACGTAAACACTTTTAATCCTTTACCCTCGCAAACATGCATGCATTGTTTACAAGTGGAACAGTATTTAATGTGAAAATTCACATATAGACCCATTACAGGTGAAAACTTTCAAATATAATCTAGCACCTCAAACATATCAGTCAATCGATGTCAATTCAAGGATCGCCATTACACGCAACACGCAACACGCAACACGCAACAAGCATGTGCCCCTACTCTTCCTGTGGTCCTGCAAATTTAAATACAGTAAATATAGAACAACAGACAACTTAAGATATAATAACAGTACAGACATAAATAAGAGTACAGATATAAAAGAATCTGCCTGATACATAAATAAAAAGAAAAAAGAATTATGTAGCAATAATAATAATAATAATATCTTATAGTAATAATAACAATTATTGACTTTTACAAAAGACAAAAATTATCATAAAATACAATACATAAGAAAACATAATAAAATAAACACAACATAAAAAATCACTTGACATTAATTAGTAATAATAGCCTAAGCAGTACAATTAGACATATTATTCATTTCAGTATATATACGTGAAAGGATTTTCAGATATTTTACCCTGACAATAATATGTTTTTTTCTTAAGCTAGCCGGCCATTATTGTGTCAAACTTTATTTTTCAGAATCACACATCTGTTTTTGCCTGCTGACTGCTGTGGCAGGTCAGAGGTCAGGGTTAGTATTTTTGTACCTGAGGAGTGCTGAAATTTGCATTTTCTTTTTCAGATTTTCTGAAAATTATATTAAAATTTGAGAAACGTTTTGATGGAAACTGGACTAATGAGATTGGAGCCGATATATCTGATTTTGAAAATCTCTCGTCACACGCCTCTGGCCTCCTGCTCTCAACCTACCCACACACACAAACACATGCACACACACACTATATATATATATAGTGTCAGGTAACACGATTTTAGCAAAAAGAAGCATTTCTTTTCTCAAACAGCAGATCAGCTCCTGTAAATGAATCATCAGAGTAAGCCATGAGTTTGTGAGCGAGCGGCCTCGATGGATGGATTGATGGAAGGAGGGAAGATAACTGAGAGAAATATTGTCTGATGACCCTGGAGGAGATAAGCACAGCCGAGAGGCTATCAAATGACTTTCTGAGCTCCGAACCAACGGCCTGCATGCTGAAGGGGAGAGAGAAACAGAGAGAGAGGGAGGGAGAGTAAATCAGGAGGCAAAATGAGAGGGCGGATGTCGATGGCAGCCAGCTAACTGGATTAGCATGTGTAATAACACCAGCAAAGGTTAATGTTTGCAGATGCACAGAGGCTAATGCAGGGCCGCGCTCCGTAATAGAAAGGACAGGTCAATGGGACCGGTTAATAGTCGGACTAAATGGCTTGTGATGATTACAGTCTGAGATATTCTCCACTGTATGTCTCTCAAACAGCATCGCATAGAAGATGATCGTTTAATTCACTGGAGAATCTAACAAAACCTCTGAACGATGCGATGGTTCACCACCAACATTAGTATGTAAGTGGTTAAAAATATTTTGTGAGTTTCTGTGCAAGACATGGATGATGATGTTAGCTAATTTCATTGTCAAATACTCAGTTCCCTCCTGTTTTTTTGGTTTATATTTTATGCATCGAGCACTAATGTAATGTTTCTGTATTTACCCAGCGTTACGCTGCAAACAATCACATGGGTTTTTCGGACGTCAGGGTCATTTTAGGAAAAGTCATCAGATTTCAAGTTGAAAAAAAGTTAATTGGAGCCGGGATTCATGCTGGCACACTTATCACCCACATGGGCCCAACATACAAATGTTGGCTGGGTATTTGCACTCACTAAGCATATTCCTCTTATAAAAAAACATATGTCTGCAGGGGACCACATATATACTACTGACCTTTATACTAATCTGCTTCACTTGAATTAAAAGAAAAAAATGATGTCAAAAAAAGTCTTTGGTGAAAAATTATCTGGAAAAAGGTCTTGAAATGCAATAAATGTAAGCGTCCAGACTGTTTTCATTATGAACTCGTCAAATACCCGTCGTCATCACAGTCTTCCACTTTTTCTTCTTTAGACACCAAAAGCCATCTTTCATGTCCAGGTGATGACGCCACTGGACAGCGTTATCTGAAAATGTGGCTGGACAGAACCGTTCACAGTGTTATTAAACGCTGGTCGTGGCCTGCTGTGGCAGCACGAATCGTAGATGGTTGGTGTCACATGATACACTGCTGGACGCCGTCAGATTGAAACACTGACGGTAACAATCAAATATAAGGAGCTAAGAAAAAGGCCCCAAAAAAGGCCCAACAGCTCAAAAAAATATAGCCTTGGTTCAGGCAGGCCACGGAGTCAAACGCTGCTGTATTATTGACATCAGCTAATATCATGCAAGCCCTCATCAGCTGATGGCAAGCTTATTTGCCTCTAATCATCCGATTGGCCAAACGCACTCATGCAGCCTTATTTAAGCTGTTTTAACCCGCGTACTCTCTGCTGCTCCCTCTACAAGCTGCTTTTTTCAACCCCCTCCCTCCCCTGCTCCTCCTTTATGCTGTTTTGACTAACGTGTGCTGTTCCTGCTTAACGCTTTCCACGTAAGCACATGGAAGGGCAGGGAGTCTCCAGAACAGAGCTGAATATCAATAACTGCATAAAATATAAATATTTATACCTGCAAATAAAGCTAAATAAAGTGGTCCTGACTGAATGCTAGCTGACGGGTCCAACAAACCCCAGACTTTCACCCGGGAGTCTGGTGTTCCTGTTTGAATGTGGTGTTTTTTATACACCTTACCTCTTTTGCCTAATCACTGCCATCCATTGAGCCAAAAATACCCGATACTACCACTGCTAACAACCCTAAAATTGTACAGTAATCCTCCGTGCTTCCCTCCTCATGTCATTTACACTTTCACTCTCACTGACTCTTTGTAAACAGCCATTAAATACATTTCCCATTATCATCAAAGTGGGTATTCTGTGTGAAGTTTTATTAATTTGGAGACTTTATTGCTCAAAAGCATCTTTAGTTTGAATATATTCAATTAGTTTGGCAGCCCCTCCATTCCTCAGGCTGCGTGTTCACAAGGCTATTGTTGAACTTAATCAATGTGGCTCGTAGCTTTCAGGAAATGATGGGGGGGCGGTCAAGATGAATAGGCCTGACACACTCAATTTAGAGCCCATCAGCAAGTCATAGTGTTAAGCAGGGTGAGAATTATTTCAGAGCACTGTCTTCACAAATCCAGCTTGTTCATTAGAGTGTTTCGGGATCATTTAACCTGAATAACTAATCAGGTTTTCTAATGAATGATATTCGGTCTTGTGGCGCATTAAATCTTCCGTTTGATTTGGTTCCATTTTTCTCTAATCTGGACTTCTTTGGGTCGCTTCTTTGCCAGATAGTTGAGAGTTTCTTCCCGACGAGTGTTTGTGGTAAATAAGAACCAGAAAAAAACACCCAGACGGTCTGTTTATTTCTCTCCACTTGATAATTGGCCCTTGATCTATTGCTCAGTGAAGCATTAGATTGAGCTGTTGTTGCTGACTGGGTGACAATCTTCTCACTAAAGAATCAATTAACAGTTATCAGAGATGAGATCAAATATCTGTTTGCTCTGAAGTGAAAGGAAGAATGAATATTTTTATGTGGAGGGCGAGGGTTCGCAGGTTTGCTTTTGTGAGATAACCTCAGGTCCTCTTGAGTTAAGAAGTAAGAAAAACATATTTCTGTTTTTGTCTCACAGTCAGATGTCATTTAAAAAGGCATTATCTTCACCTCTGCTTTATTATGGTGTCATGGTTATCTGAGGATTATTGAAATGATGTAACACCCAGGTGTTCAAGCACATGATACAATCTATAGAAGAAACAAGTCGGGGAAAAAAAATAAAGTAATTGCCTATTAATTAATAGCTAAAGTGTTCGTAAATAACTCTCAATGAAGATATCTGCAGAAAATGAAGAACTGACTTTATTTGGGTTGCACAAAACCAAACGTAAGCCTAGTCATATACCCCTTTTCCACCAAAAAATAGCATGCATACGTGTTTTTTTATACACAGGTAAAATCACTAAAAACAGGTGAGACTTCTTTCCCATTGCCAGTAGACCAGAGCTGTGTACACGGCAGCAGCAGACGAGTATGCCTCTCTGTGTGTGTTTTTTTTTTCTTGTGTGTCACGTTTGACGTCACTGGGCAGGTTTCCATTAACCCCCAAACTGTGCAAATTGAAACTGCAAATATAAAATACGACTTATAGAAACTTATCAATTACAAAAAAGTTTTTACTCTCCCATCAGGTGATATTTCAGGCTATTCAAAAAAGCAATATTTGGCAAAACTGCAATAGAAACACTTCTTCGTCTTTTCTAGGTCGCATGATGACTATGAGCATGAGCTATTATTGCATCACATAACTCTGAGAAAGTTTAGGGGATCATCGGGAAGTTTTGAATCCATAATTCCTCTGTGAAATCGTGGACTATCAGCTCCCAGAAATCCCTCATACGTGGCCGCTCCCACGTATAAGGGGCTCGCCTTTCCATCATGGCTCCATAACACGCCTACATGGCCTTGGATTGGAAATAATGACGGCTAGTGCGGTGGCTGTGATAGAAATAAAGTTGCTGATGTTTTGAACATCCATTGCCATGGTTACTGGGACGTTATCACCTGAGGAGAAGTCGCACAACATCACTCAGCGGAAACACAGTCGCTTAAGTTTTGCGCAAATCTGTAATGGACACCTGTCTTTTTACTGCCCTGTAAAGAAACGTTAAATTGAAAAAGCAGCTGAGGGAAACGTGGTTGTAAAACAGCAGCCAATTAGAAATATCAAGCAACCATTTCACACTTAATCTCCTATAATTATTATTTTTCTTTGAGTCTTTTGTTTAGATTTGGCATAAGCAGTGTTTTATGATTTATAGAACCTGTATTAGAGCCTGTTTGGTAAATTGGGTGTAAAACAGTAAAACATAATATGTGATGATCAGTAAAATACTCCATTCGGAAAATTATTTAGTTTGTTATTTCAATTCTTAGTTAAAGCTCACAGGTGTGTGTGTGTGTGTGTGTGTGCGTGTGTGTGTGTGTGTTGGGACATACTATTTTATATAGCGTAGTGTGCCAACACCGGGATGGGGACTGGCAGGAGCTGGCAGGAACAATCCTCCTAATCCTATTAGGGAGAAATACAAATATGTGGATGTGAATTTTTATCAGCTCATTGTTAGAGCTCCAAAATTCATTAAATACCTCCTTAATACACAATACACTGCATCTGCTGCAATTTACTGTACAGTTTTAAGACCTTTTTTTTTTTACGAGGTGTGTATTATATTCATATTAAACACACCATGAATGTTTGTTTCCAGTATATTCAGTGTATATTGAAAATTTGGAAATTACACTCGAAAGCAAACAATAGGAAATTGTGTACACAGAGCGTGACGGCACAGGAAGGATGAAATTGCTTTTAGAAGGCTGGCATGGTGACTTAGACAGAAGGAGAAAGAAATGAAAAGAGAGGATGAAAGAATGAACGAAGGAGAGGAAAAAAAAGAGACACCCATGACAGTAAATTGGAGAGTGAGCGACAGTGTGTGTATTTCCCACTGAGGCTTGGCGTCAGGCAGCCGGAGCCGCCTGACGGATGGAGCTTTTAATTGACTCCATCGGCGTGGGACAAACGCCGGCCAATCATCAGAAGAGCTGATGCAAAACAACCGAGGGCTTTTGTTTCCAACAGAAGGGCCTCCATTAGACCAGATAATAGGCCAAGCTGTTGATATCTCTCTGCCCTCTATCGTTCTGCTGAAGGTAGACACACGAACTCACACACCCATCCAGATGTTTTTCAGTTGGCTCCCCGATCAGTCCTCCTGACATATCCGCTGCCAGAGTGCTGCTCTTACTCTTTTCTCATTTATCCAGTGAAGATCAACACCTGAAGAGTCACTCAAAAACAGGTTAAAGGTCCAGTGTGTTGGGCTTGTTTTTAAAAGCAAATGCCTTAAAGTTTATGGACCTCGTAGAATTTCAGACAGCACAGAAGAAGAAGAAGAAGAAGAAACTACGAGATACAAAAAATGTTATTTGACAGAGAGGATGGTTGTAATTTCGGAGGGAAGCTTAACTTAAAGAAACTTTTAGTTAAAACTGTGGAATGAGTTGGATGAGGAACTCAAGTGATGCACAAACATTACTCTTTTCAAGAAGATGCACAAAAACAGTATTTTATAAAGTATAAGAACGAGGTAAGACTTTAAAGACAGTTATGTCCGTCTGTGACACAGTTTGACGTCCGCGCTGTTTGTACAACTTGAATTACTGTTTATTTGGAGTATATTGTGTGTTTGGTTGTGTGCAGGTGCAAACATATGTGTATGTGCACCTATTCTGTTTCATATGTATGAATATATGTGTCAGTACAGTGAGACGTACTTGTATGTATGTAATATGTGTGTATTTGTGTACTGCATTAATGCATAAAAAGACTAAACTCAGCTTGTTTATCCAAAAACATGAAGGGAGCAAGTTCCTAAAACAAAGCCACAGCATCATGTGGCCTATAAAAGCCCCCCAAAAAGTGTTTCCCACAGAAGCCCTGAGGGGGGGGGGGGGGGCTAAATCCCCCTAAAAAATTGTTTTCCTTATCCCCCCAAAATAATGGTTCTCAGGGCTTCCGTAGTTTCCATTGCAGTTTTGCAAAATTTGGCTATTTCGAGTCACTTTTCCTCTTTTTTTTTGTCACATTGACTTTGGCGGAGCGTCCTCTGCAGAGCGTCCTCAGAGATGTGTGTCCACATTTGTCTTATCCTTTATGAGCGGACCATCCTCCTGTCCTTCATGGCAGAGAATATTTAATAAACATTTTATATAATTTCCCAGTGGACCTCAGGGTTTACATAACAGAGGACTCACAGATATATATTGGGTGGGGGACAAGTGTCTCCTGTCCTCATGTGTCCTGCCTCCTTTTTATTTCTTTCTTTTCATCACAGGTCCAGTTTTCAAGAGTCTCTTTCTGCTCCCATTCGACCCTGTTCGAGGTCAGTGCTAATGCTGCGCACCTGCTGTTCAACCAAATCCTGCAGTGGATTGGTGAGTAATTTCACACAACCCTTTCCCGAAAACATCTGCACACGCTCCTTAAAATTATCGAACACTGTGTAATGGAGCAGCGAGTTGTTAGTCATACGGACAGGTTTCGCCACACTGTTGTTTGCCGTCAGTGTGTTATTGTACATAATGAATTCACCGAACACATTTTTTAGCATGATTGAAATCACACGAGGTTTCTTCCTGGGGCGTTTCAGTCATGTTACCCTTTGATTAAAGCAATCTCAGAGTCTCCCTCACTGATAGTCTGATGAATCACTGCAACATGTACCACTGCTGCTACAAGTCGGGATAAATCCGGGAGAAAAATGTAATATATTGGCTGTGACATTTAAATCAACGTTAGAGAAGACCTTCTGGGTATTTTGAGGAGAAATTAGAGAGGGAACAAAGAGAATTATTCTGTTAATAATGTGCATACGATACGGAAAAAAAGATGTTCAGCATCAATTAAGAATGTGCTGCTGCCAAGTAACAGCGCGTCGAGGCGAGTCCCTGCAGAAGCCGAATCTCGTCTCCCTCGACGCAGACCGGATCTCTGAAACTCACCGCCGTTATTATTATTCCCCAGTCACGTGTGTTCGCTTATTCTTAACTGATGAAATGATGACTGTGAACGTGTGTGAAGTTCACACACAGTATGATTGTAGACGTGCAGTGTATGATACGTGGAGAGACTTTACTGTGTGAGAATAGCAGCCAGGATATACAGCGGCTGAGTGCTACAGAATATTATTAAAAAGAGTAGACTAGTTTGGTCTGAGAAAGTACACTTTTGTTGCGGTGCTTACAGTATATGTATTTTCATCAGTATTTTTCTTAAAGTTAGTATGAAAACTTGTGTTTTTAAACAATCGCCGAAGCTCACATGTAGTGATTTAGCTTTAGCTACATTTGCACTTTTTATATTACACTTAGTGTGACACTAAAAAGTTGATTTGATTTGATTCAGCACATATTAAGAACAACAATATTAAACATTTAAAGAAAAGGAGACTGCAGGGGAAACCCAGAAAACTGTCAGGGGGCTTGTTCCCCACAAAACTATCAGTGCATGCAGTCTCCTAACACTGATAATAAAAACAATTATAAATCTAAAAACATATGTACATATAGGCTGTAATAAAAAGTGGATTAGTAGTGTTGGCTGTGTATTTGGTAATAAAGGCTGCCGGTAAGTCACAAAAGCGAATTTAAGCTCACGATATCAGATATTATCTAAACTGATTCTGTAAAATAGTTCTTAGTATGGCAGCAGATCCAAACTGGGCTCTATTGAAGACCCGCCTCCTTCAGCGTTTAAGCCTGAGTTGAAATCAGCAGGATAAGAGCTAGTTTAAATAAATAAATGCGGCTGCATAAGGTTTTATTGTGTTGTGTTCAAGGTCGGCTCAGTAAAATGACGATGAGATAAAGGTAAATAAGACATTGTGATGTGTTCAAATGTAACATCAAGCAAACGAAAATGTATTTTTTGATGTGAAACTTGAATAATAGAGTTGTTTGGGTGAGAAATCTGTTTTTCCAGCAGTTAAAATAGAAAGTGGAGAATTACGACATATTTAACGTCCTATCATGAGCTCTAATCATCTTAATACATATTTAAAACTACCGATGCAAAGATTTTTCCAAGTAAATATTTGACTCTGCACAAAATAATAGAAAAGTATCGATAGCGGTATCGATAAAGACTGATCATTAGGGAGTCTCGATAAAGGAATCAATAAATATTAATGATCCCCATCCTCATAGTCTGACCTTTAGCGGTTGAGCTAATGTTGCCTAATTAAAGATAAATCCATAAACTGATAGCAGAACCTGCTGCTGAGTCTGTGATGTACAAATATATTGATTAAGGTGGGCTGATTAAGATGTATTATTAATAATATTACTCTGTCCTTAATAAGCAGAGTCTGCTGCAAGCCTGTTTTTTTAGCAGTGGTGGTGTTTAGTCCATTGAGGACACTGCCTCCTCTGTGATACTTTGATTTCAAAGCGATTTGTCATTGTTGAGTTTTGTATGTGAATTTCAGTGATTACTTTCACTTTAATTATACATTATAATATATGACATATGGAAAAGTGCCGCCTACACACTTTGTCTGTGTGCCGGAGGTCGTACTTTTAATTCACGCTGAAAACTGAATTTGTAGCAGAAAATTTTATGCTCAGTAAATCTCGCCAGAGCAATTTAGGATGGATTTTATTGGTGAAAATGAACTTTGGTGGGTTGACCAAAGGTTTTGTTGCTGTACGGGGCTCATACCGAGTCAAGAGATCTGGACACAAACTGTTTGGTGATTTCTGGACAAGCAACCAAATTTTAAAGTTGGTAGTTGGTAAGACGGGTAGTTAATGTGGTAATCTGAGACCTGGAGTTATATGCCGAGTCTTTCTGGTCCTCGTCACGACCCCGAAAGCTGCATTTTGGATGAGCTGAATCTGTCTGATTGCTGTGAACCTGTGAACAGTCCGTTTCAGTGGTCCGGTCTGTGAGTGATAAACGCATGTCGAGTTTTTCTAGGTTTTGATGTAGAGTCCTGGAGTCTTGAATGTTTTTAAGGTGGTAAAAGGCTGATTTTGTTATTGATTACTTTCCTGTCCTTCAGTTTTTTCCTCGTTTAGTTTGAGAAAATCTTGCAACTTCCAGTTTGGTTAATGCACTGTCCCAAATAGTTTAATGGACTGTAAATAAATTTTAGTTGACAAAAACCCAAAGATTAAAAGCATGACAGTAGAGGTCAATGGAGGCTGTCGTGGCAGCATGTAATGTTTTAAAGACGTTATTGTTGCATGAATAGTGCACTTTGGGTAAAATAACACATGGTTCATGTTTTTTTTTTTTGTTTGTGTTTAATGTACAAAGAAATTCCAGATTTAAATTGTGCTAATAAATTTCAAACAACAAATGCAGTTATAGCTTTTTGACATTGCCAGGTCATAAGAAATGTAATTTCAGTCGAATTAACACACCAACAGAACACAACAGAGAACAGAGCGGAGCAGAGGGAACATTTAAGCCAGCATTATGCAATCACACTCACACAAGAGATGGTGCACAGTCAAGGAATTAGTCCCTCAAATTTATTTATTCATTTCCTTCAAAGAGGCAATTTAACGCATGGCTTAATCCATCTTTGCGATGTCGCTGAAACGCCTGCTGCCCTGCGTGACACGAGCTGCATATTTGGGCCACAGATAAAAAAGCCAGAGCCAGAAATATTGGATCGCTGCAGAACAGACAAGAGGAGCAGCAGAGGGAGGAGGAGGAGGAGGAGGAGGAGGAGGAGGAGGTGGAGGAGGTGGAGGAGGAGGGTCGCAGATGCTAAGCCTGGCAATCTCTCTTTCAATCTGCAGCCCTATATTGGCCACTTTAGAGACAGACACATTTTATTCGCACATGACCCACGTGTGAGTAAAAATATAAGTGAGTCTGAAACTCTGCAGCGAAGGGGAGAGATTTTCTTGTGGGTGCTCAACCTGCACTGATCCACTGAAGGCGTCTGATAGGCCAGACGGGCCAATCAGAGAGCCAGAATCAGAGGAATGTTCATAGCTTATCAGGGCCTGTTGTCAGCGGGCCCAGTGGCACGGCTCGCTGTGAGCTGACTGTAATGGGTTGCGAGGACAACTTAGCTGGAAGGAGATTGGCTTGTTGCGGCGCCCACTGAGAGGAAAAAGAAACTCGGTTCACACAGATTGTAATGTCCGCTGGTGAGCGGCGCATCTGCGGGGTATTACATGAAGGTTAAATAAAAAACACAAAGTGCACAGAAGCCATCCCTCTCACTTCAGTGGCTGAAATCTCGTTATTGTGGCCATGCAAGCATGCAAATAGGATTACATTAATCTGATAACCAAAATGTAGCTACTAATTTTACTACTTTTAGGAGAGTGCAACAAAATCAGACACAAAATCTTTTTCTCTTCAGTCGTCAAAGACGGTTTTATGCTTCCACGCCGGCGATGGCCGTGGCTGGAGGCCCATTCAACTGTTCAGACATCTGTCTATCCATCCTATTTTTCTGCAATATCTCAAGTATATCTTTGAGGGTATTTCTTCAAATTTGGCACAAATGTAAACTTTGACTCCATTTTGGTGGTCATAGGGCAGAGGTCAAGGTCACTGTGATCTTCTGTCTAATTCACGAGAACACAAGCACAAAAAAGCCTTAACGGAATTTCCTCCAATATGGCACAAACATCCATTTCCACTCAACAACAATCTGATTAGATTTTGGTGGTCAGACAGAACCATTTTCATCAAGTTTGGCACAAATGTGCACTTAGACTAAAGACTGAACATATCATAATTTGGTAGTCAAAGTTCATGGTCACTGTGACCTCTTCTGTCTCATTCTCATCGATGCGATATCTCAAGAACAACTTAAGGGAATTTCTTCAAATATGGCACAAATGTCAACTTCGTCTCAACAATGAACTGATTAGAATTTGGTGGTCAGAGGTCACTGTGACCTTGTGTTTGTCTCATAATCATGAAAGCGGTATCACTGATGTCAGTTTCATTTTTATGAACACTGTATCTCAGGAATGCCTTTAGCCATTTTCCTCAAATTTGGTGCAAATATTCGCTTGGACTTGAGAATGAACTGAGTAGAATTTGGTGGATAAAGCTTATGGTCACTGACCTCTTTTTGTCTCAATTTTGTCACAAATTTGGCACAAATGTCTGCCTGGCCTCAGCATTGAACTGATTACAACTCAGTGGTCAAAAGTCACTGTGACCTTGTGTATGTCACATTATCATGAAAGCGATATCTCTTTAGAACCTCAAGGGAATTTCTTCAAATGAACTGATTATATGATATTGTCTCATTCTCATGAGCACAATATCTCAAGAATGCCTTAAGGGATTTTCCTTAAGTTTAGCACAAACATCCGCTTAGACCAAAGAATGAAATGACTAGAATTTGGTGGTCAAAGGTCATGGTCACTTTGACCTCCTTGGTCTTATTCTTGTCAATATGATATCTCAAGAACAACTTGAAGGAATTTCTTCAAATTTCTCCAAACGTCCTCTTGGACTAAAGAATGAAGTGTTTAGAGTTTGGTGGTCAAGGGTGATGGGTACCTTGCATCCGTCTCATTCTTGTGAACATGATATCTCAAGAATGCCTTCAGGGATTTTCCTCAAATTTGGCACAAATGTCTACTTGGACTAAATAATGAACTGATTAGAATTTGGTAGTTGAATGTCAAAAGTCAAACAGGATAAAATAATGAAGTGATGACATTTTATATCCAAAAGGTCAGTGGTCAGCCTTGCTATGACATCATGTTTTGCAGAAACACGTTTTGGTCATTACTCAGCGTCAGATCTCAGGAACAGAAGGGGAGACATTTGGTCAGATACTGAACTGATGACATGAATCTTCAAACTGTGCTGATTGTAGAGATGTTTTGTGCTGCTGGGAGGGAGGATGTTTGTGAAGCATCCGTGTTTTCACAGACGTGATTGTAAACTGTAGCTGCAACTTTACTGGTTTGCGGAGGCATACAAGCGCCAGGCGGTAATTCTGGTTACAATTACTACATTCATGTAGATGATGACAGAGTTGCTGGTGACGATAATCATGATGGCTCTGATTGCAGTGGTAAAATATTTCACACCAGCTCATCAGCACATTCATTTAATTCCTCCTCCTGTTGATCGGGGCCGAGCAGAAAGCAGGATCTGGTGCAGAAACAGTAGCAGCAGCTGCGACATTAAGCAAACACCGGCGGATGCACGTTGGGTTTACGAGCTTTCCCAAATTAAAACTCCCCACTGCCTCTCTAATCCCCCCTCCTCTCTCTGCTAACCACCGCAGGACAGGAGGGGGAGCGTTGTTTTGTAAAAGTTTTGTCAGAGCATCCTCCCCGTTAATGGGCAAATAAAATGTTTGTGCACTTCGAGCTCCCTGGGACCGCTCGTCTGCCGAAGCTCTCGTGAAGACACTGTTCGACTGCTGAGGTGACCCAATTATGCACAAAGTACGCCTTGTGAATTAACTCCAGCACCATCTGCGATGACAGAACCGGTTTTATGAGCGCGCGCGTGGGGAAAAACTTCTATACTTTGAGCTTAATTATTTTCTGTGACATCCCTGTTTTTACTGGACCAACAGAAGGAGGGTTTAAAGTTCATTGCTCTTCATTAGCAGATTTTTGTAGAAAATGAATGAAGATGTTTTCTTCAATTAAACGAGGCAACAAACACAGTTATTTGACTCCTCAGATTCACACAGCGTCTCGTCTCTCATTTCTATCAACCCTGAGCAGCCATTATGGGAACAGTGCAATTTCAACAGAACAGCCAGCCGATCGTGAGTTTATCAAATTGGTTTTGAAAAGATAAAATCATGTCACATCAGGGCCGTTATTCCCTTTTTTACATTGGGAGCCATTTTCAATCTCTGTGACCCAGCACTCCAGGGACCCATGAGAGGCAGAAATTTGTAGAGTCTTAACAGCTAAATTGACCATTTTCAAGCATTTTGAAGCAAAGATCTCGGATGTTTCGATGGCTGAGCCGGCATCTGATCGAGGGCTGCACAGGAAAAGTGCACTCACTGATACTTTTATATGACATATTATACTATGACATTTTCATGACATCTTTAGGATCTACACACAAACTATATAGGTCAGCAGTTATATCCCATGTAACATATGACAGTGAGGTTTGGGTACTTTTAAGGGTTAGTGACGCAGTTTAGTGTTGCGTGCACTGAGTACCTATACACCGAAAATCCATTCATGACGAGTACCCGAGAGTGCATTTGGTTGAGAGTTTAGCAAGTTTAGCAGCCTGATCTCATTCTGAAGTTGTCGAATGTTGCTGCCTTTGCAGTGCTTTTGATCCAGACGCCAGAAACCACCGTTCACGTCGATGTGATACACTGGTGGAAGGCATCGGCTAAAAACGCCACACAGAAGCGTTTGTGGTGTTATTATGCACCACCGGATGGCTGTAAAGCAGCTGCTGCAGCAACATGATACATGGACAGGCGACATCAGTTCAAAATACGGCCGAACGTAACCTGTCATGTCTGCATGATATGCTACCGGAAAGCGTCAGGTTGAAACGCTGCCAGTAACGTCGTAATATAAGCACAAAGGTCCCTGTAAGGCAGGCCGGAGGGATGGTTCTTCCCATTTGAATGTGATGATTTTTCTCTACTTTACCTTTTCCCTCCTTCCCCTGCTCTTAACCATCTATGGCAGTGTTTGCTTTTGTTGACGTATCAGTCTTAGTTGCCATGTGCTTTTGTTGAATTTTCCAAGTTACAGGTTTTTTGGGGGGAATTTTTCCTTACTCTTAGTCTTGGTCGAAGGACAGAGGGATGTCGTATGCTGTAAAGCCCTCTGAGGCTATTTGTGATAATGGGATTTATATGTAAAACTGACTTGAACTGACTGGCAGCGTAATCCCACCATGTGCATTTGTGGACATCACGTAGCTGATCCTTGATCGTCGACAGTAAACACAGAAGGATACCTGCAGCGTAATATGTAGACTCTGAAGTCCACTGACAAAGCAGTGATATGTGATGTTTAGAGATATGAATGAGTTGGTCTACATCCAGATGACAATGTTAGCTCATGAACTACATCCCTCTGGAAATGCTGTTTTGATAAGTATAAATGTGAAAATGTAACCAACCAACATTTTCTTCTGGGACTGTGAGACGACTGAGATGAGAACGTGTTGGAAAGACAGGAGCCGTGTAAAGACCTCAGAACTAAAGTGGTGCGATCCACTTTAAGATTAGCAGCAGCATTTATTTCTGATTAAGACCACATTTGCTCAGAATGGCGGTTCTATCATAGCATTGCACATTTTTCTTTCTTTTTTTTTTTACATTTTTTTGTCATATTTTGAGCATATTTGGATACATGTTAATGATTGCCTTATGTCAAATAACGGAGGAGCACCAGTGAAGTTCTCCTTCAGTTGTATTGAATTCTGGAAATATAAATGCAGTGTCACTATATTCATATTGCTCAGAAAATGACATGTATCACAAATTATGACAATTATTATTTAAAAAAACACATTTAAAATCCAGAATGAGTCTCATGTGAAAATGTTATTAGTCATGCCTTTGCCCTAGAAAGCACTAAATCCTTTTGGGATTTGGCATATTTTGCAAATATTATATAATGTCCTAATAATGATGATGCTAATGCCCTCATTATGCTCTTATCGTCTGCTTATGATGTGTTCTAATCCCTTTTCACCTCGAGCCAAGTGTTACTGATGTGTTCATTAGTTCGCCGCTTAATTCGACCTCGAAGACCAAACAGAATGAGGATCCATGAACTAAAATGACTGTGTTAATAACTGATTGATCCGCTGCAGGTTTCTTTTTTTTACTGCTGAGCCTCAAGGACAGCAGCAGCAGCAGCAGACTGCTCGTTTCTTCGGCGCTCTTTTTCTTAGATCTCTAATGAATTCTCGAGCTCTTTGTCATCGCCGGTGAAAACCTTCCTCGCCACATCTCCCCAGCAGACCAGTAAAGTCAGGAGTGAGGAATGCATGCAGCAGCCAGGTTGATTCCCTTTCCTCTCTGCACAGTAAAAATTTAATGGAACCAAACATGCCATCCATCCATTTCAGCGACTGAGGAGCAGGCAAATTGCAATCACCTCCGAAGAGACGGGGAAGCTCCGGCAGAACACACTTTCATCTCACGAAACAACACACAGGCTTCATAAAAACCTGCGTACGAGGTAACCTGATTTAATGCAGCTTGTGGCTTGTTGCCACCTGCCTGCTCTAAAATGTTGTTGGACTAGATTTCGATTCAGAAGACAGGGAGAACACACAGAAGTCTAAACGCTTCGCTGTGAGCTGTGAAAAAAAGCTCCGAGTGGAAACAGAACAGAACATGTATTTTGACAGAAAAGTTGGAGGCAATTTCTTGTACCCGGCAGTCGACATGACTCAGGGGTCTGCAGTGAATTGTTAATATCTCTGCTCGCTCTGCATCCCATCTGCCGGTGCCTCCGTGTTCCTCTGAAAAGACACTCTGATGTTCATTTTGGATCACAGACTTCCACTGCATGCAGGGAGGATATCACAGGAATCACTAGACACTGGCTCAACAAACTTTTATAGCTCGTAGTCAGACGGATTGATGTGTTCTTCCGAAGCAACATTACTCTCACGGCTCTCCCAAGACTGATGGAAGTTTTGTAATATATATTTCCTTCCACTAATGTCTCCCTTGACTGACTAAACGTCACAGGAGGAGAGGAGAGGCACACTGAAGCACTTCTACAGGCACTCTTTCGTCAAATCCCTTCCAGCTGTATTAACAGCAGCACAGTTCAGTAACAGTGATGGGCTAAGTAAGCAGTTCTTAGAGTCGGCTGATTGCTTGTCGATCCATCGCGCTCCATTGGGGACTGGGTTTCCTCCCGGGAGAAAGATGGTGTTTATGAAAATGTGCAGAGAGCTTCCTCTTTGTTAGGATGTGCATTTACTTGTCAGCTGCTAAAAGGAGAACCCCATTAAAATGCAAAATATAGACGTACAGTGTGTCGTGAGAGTGGGTCAAGGGGAAAGCATTAGCGGTGAATGTAAAGCATTTTTCTACAGACCTCATCCATCATGTTCCACAAAGAGGGGATTCTCTAAACGTATTCATTGCAAAACTTGTCGGGCGGGCGGGTGAGCTGCACCCGGCAGGGCTGAACAAAGGCGGGGGGTAATACAGAAATAGAAAAATAATATAAAAAAAGTAGAGTAATACCCCACCTGAGTATTGCACCAACCGCCGGGCTGCCTGCTAAGTCACATCATCTCTCTGATGCCTTTTCAATGTCACACTTCATGCTTTCGCACATTCCTCGCCTTCTGAAGCCGCCGGTGTCTCTGTCAAACATGCACAAAGTGATGACGAGTCTTTGTGCACATCGACTCGCTTTCACGGGCATCTATTGTTGTGAATATACACTATAATGAAAGGGATCTTTGTAAATCACAGGTGACATATTTAACATCATCTGAGAGTATGAAAGATTCCCGAGCAGAGAACACCAAAGCTTTATTCAGCACAAAGACAGGACAAAGTTTTTCACTTCGACTGTGTGCTTATGTTGCCTCCGCACTTTTCTCAATGTATTGCTTTTGCATCGGTGGAAGATTTCAGTACTTCTTTCACCACTGAATAGCAAACATACTGCCGTTACATCTATTAACATCTAAACATAAAGTGTGAAAATGTAGTTTTGTTTTCAGACTCTGCAAATGTCACCATTGTTTCTGTATATATCAAAGTGCACAAAGCCATGTAAACACAATTACTGTTGGCTATAATTAAAGCACTAAATGCCTTCATCTGCAGCGTATCTCTCCTGTGTTGATGTGGTGCTACTAAGGTGTGAAAAAAGATTTCAAACCATGAATAGATTTCTTCTATGATGAAAAAATGAAGCAGAACTACAGGGGTGTATTTAGCTGTGACTCCATTGTGCTGCACAGACTGTAGTTGCATCTATTTTCTTCAGGATAATGAGACTTGGCAGGATATTATGGAGTTTTCACAGCTGAAATTTCCTGAGAATGGTGTCAAATGTCGCTCTTAATTAAATGCTAACGTATGTTGTGCTGGAATTGTGTAAACTCAACATTCAAACTTGCCCCCCCCCCCACTTACTGTATGTATATTGTAAACTGCAGTACTCTCGCAGGATCATTTCGTGTTGTAACGGAAAAGCTGCATCTGCATGATATACTGCTGGATCGAAACGTTGCCAGTAATGACAAAATATAAGGAGCTTTAGGGTCTCTGTAGGGAGGGCGGGGTGCTGGAAAGATCCAACAAACCTGGACTTTCAAGTGGCAGTCCGGTGTTGGATTTCCATCTGAATGTGATGTTTTTTGCCTCATCTTAAACCATCTGTGGCAGCATGTGCGTTTGTTTGTTTGTTTGTTTGCTATGTGCTTTTGTTGCAGAAACATAACGACACGCAGCGTCTTCCCACCATTTATTAACATAACGGCAGCGCCATCCCAGAGGAACGCAAAATCCTGAGGGCGTAATATTTAGACAAGAAAGTCGACTGCAAAGCGGCAACATGTGACGACTTTTAGAGGAGCAGGTGTGTAGTGCTATTTGTGGAAATCCTGCAACACACCTGTGACTCACACCTGCGCACATGCACAGCTAAATTATGGCTCCTTTTGAAGGTCATGTAAACGCTGTTCATACAGCGGCAGGTGTTTGTGGCCCCAGTTTTATTGTTGTTTGACTACCTGCAAGTTAAACATTTTAAATGTTAGTATGACAACTTTGAACGATGCATTTGTTTTTATTATTTATCTTGCACGATGTACGCTTTAGTGAAGATTGGAGAATTACACTTCTTCACTCGGCAGCGGTCCGGCCGCTCACCTCTGGCTCTTGGCACTAATTTAGGAAAGTCTCCTGTGGTTTCAAATTAGAGAGCAGAAACAAACAAACATTGTAATATTGCAGTAATATTGGACTGGCGACTTGTCGGGTTGTGATGGTGCCGAAGTGTTTAGTAACAAAGCTCTTTCCTTTAAAACAGAACCACTCGAGCTTTTTATGAAAAACATCTGTGTTCTTGTGTTGTTTCTGACGCTTAATGGCTTGATTGAATGGCACAGCGCTGTTCATTCGATATCCCGCTGATCACAAGTGCTCATATGACTCTACTTTCAGGCAGCTCCCCCGCTGAGCTGGAGACCTTAAAACTGCCAGATTATTTAATATTTATAAGAGGATTCAGATTTGTCAGTTTATTGAAAATCCATCTGCAGGAGCTCATATTACACGGCCTGTTAGGGCTGTGTGATACTGAGAGTATTACACTTAAAGCGGACGACAAAACACCACCACATGTGATTATGTCACACTCGACGGCACGATTGAACGTGGCCCACTTTTACTGTCCATGTGTGGATGTGGAGGAGAAAGACTTTTATCTGTTTGTGTCTTCACATCTGCTGCAGTCTCCTGCAGACTCGCTGCTCTTTCACTGTTTTACCGTCTCTCAGAGGACTCGGTTGTTCGAATCAGAGAGCGGAGGACTGTCGGATCCTAAAGCTCCAAACCTGATGGGACTTACGGTCTCAACACAATCAAACAGAGCTGCTGCCTTAAAGAAGTATTTCACTGCTGGAAAGATGTCCTTTAATAAAACTAGGCCGGCCATGCAGTGAAAACACAAAAACTTTTGAAATTGGTGCTGCATGACCAGAGAAAACAGAGAAAAAGGACATACAACTACCAGAATGCACTGCGCCCGACCAGACCAATGAATGCTCCCGCTGGTGCGTGGCTCCCCCCAACTAATAAAGTGATTCACACTGGGGATTGTTTTTGTACTTTTAGTATACATGAAGTACTAGAGTACATAAAACAGCATCAAATAGAGCTTGTTTATCAAGAAAAGTGCCAGCACCCCCTGACAGAAGTCCAAACTAAACCCCGGATGTCCTAAAATCCGGAAAAGTCCTAAAATCTTAGAAAAGCATCCTAAAATCCAAAAATGTCCCGAAATCTTAAAAACATTGTACAACCTTAGAAATGTCTGGCAATCCTTGAAACTTCCTAAAATCTTACAAGTGACTTAGAATTCTAGAAACATCCTTAAACCCAAGAAACCTCCTAAAATACAAGAAATCTTTAAAACATCTGAAAAAAAATCCTAAAATCCTAAAAATTGCTTAAAATCCCCAAATCTTCAAAAGTCCTAGAAATGTCCCAAAATAATGGACAATGCCTTACAATCTGAGAAATGTCCTTAAATCCTAGAATCATCCTAAAATCTGAAAAAATGGGTATAAATCCAACAATGTTCTAAATAAATTTTCTAAAATCCTTTAAATGTCCTAAAATTGATTTTCTAAAATCTGAGAAATTTCGTAAAATCATACTGAAATACTAGAAATGGCCAAAAATCCTAGAATTATGATAACATTGTACTGAAATCTTTGAAACTTCCTAAATTCATATAGAAACATGTTTTGGGCCCCTGGTCACATTTTCTCCGAGCGAAGCACGTGCAATATCCCTGATCAACACAAATGTCCCCCTCTGCTCTCTGTTTTGATACAAAGCTGGTGGAAAATCACTGAAGTATTTAATAACTCCTTTCTACCGCCGCTCTCTCTCTGTAACGGCGAACACTGACACACGTTCGGTCATGGATGAAGTCTATTTTTTGGAGAACAACGAATCCCCCTGCAGGTACTGAGATTAAGGACAACATCAAATGCATGGACAGTCATGCAGGCACAGCTGATTCCTCCCTCCAATCCTCGTCAGCCGCACAGCTGTGTGATTTGATAAAATAGTTGGCAGAACCCCGCGGCTGACCTTTCCATCCGCGCTTAACATGTCCGCTCTGTGAGCAACCCACCGCACGTAACCAGGCAACGCCGCCTGTGATGAGATCTGAGGTCCGGCCATTGAGTTCCTCACAAGCTTCGAGGTGTGTGTGTGTGTGCGTGCATGTGTGTGCGTGCATGCGTGTGCGTGCGTGTGTGTGCGTGCGTGCGTGTGTGTGCGTGCGTGTGTGCGTGCGTGTGTGTGTGTGTGTGTGTGTGTGCGTGCGTGCGTGNTGTGGGTGCGTGTGTGTGTGTGTGCGTGCGTGTGTGTGTGTGCGTGCGTGTGTGTGTGTGCGTGCATCACTGATGTTTCTGTTTTGGTAATGGTGGAAGGTGCCTGCTGGGGATTGAGGCCCTTTGAGGCTCCTC